>NC_073254.2:173467500-173762500 GCF_029289425.2 Pan paniscus
AGATGAATCTTTAAGTCACCCAATGAGACTGGCCAGAAAGACATGGGGACATTTGTATCAACAGCACGCAAGTAAATAGAACAGCACAGACACTAAAAAAGAATAACCTAATATGGGAATTCACATTCCAGAGTGAAAATCATGAGCAGGAGCCACATTCTGAACAATCAGGGGATAAAGTGGCCACAGGACACATGAGGCAGAAACAATGGAGGTGTAAATAATCTGGTTCAATTCTGGAAAACTAAGTCTTACTATTACAGTGTTCTCTTTCATGAGAGAATTTTAAAGAGATAAAAATTTTAATCAGTGCTACTTATCTTAAATGCTAAACCTTATGGTTACTACCTGTCAAGTGCTATAGCAAACCCACAAAGGTAGAAGATTAAGAAGATACCACCAGATTATAGTTGTAAAATATTTGAGATCAGTACATGAGCTCATATGCAGTGGGTGGAGTGAAAGTCAGGTATTAGTGGATTGAGGAGTGAGGGATATAATGACCACTCCGATAACCTCTTTAGCAATTTATTGTTATCATTTAATGATAATCCTGTATTCCTACAGTGCAGTCATCCAAGAAATGCAATCCTGTATTCCTACAGTATAGTCAATGCAATCCTGTATTCCTACAGTGTAGTTTAATGCAATCCTGTATTCCTACAGTGTAGTCATTGAGGAATTTTGGTTTTCTGAATGTTGAATAAGAGTGGAAGTAGAGTATAAAAATCTACTTTTCATGCATCTTTCATGAAAGAAAGGGTTAGAGTTAGGGCCAACTCTGAGGAAGGGATAGGATCTTTGTCTTTAAATTCTTAAAAATCAAAATTAAAAAAAATAAGAAAGATGTTTTCTAGTGAAAAAGACATCCTACATCAGATGTTTTTTCTGCCCATCAGAAACAGAGAATTTCCAATGAAGTTTAAAAAGCTTTAAAAATATAGTATTAACAATAACTGAAATAAAACAATTTTTTCTTGATTTGCCTTTGAAATGTACACATTAGAATAAAAACGGTTCTGTTACATAAACTCTTGCCTTTCAGGAATCAATCAATTCTGTAAGTTATTGTGGGAGTCCAAAAGACAAAATAATATTACAAAAAAAACTATGTCAAGAGTGGTGTGTGATCACTTTATTTATGTAACTACTAACAAATTACTGCTTTGAACACAGGTGAATTAACTATCATTGTGATGTTTTGTGATTTAATACAAGAGCTTTGATTCCACAGAGTTTGATTTTTTAGAGCATTTAATTATGAGAAGTATTTAATCATTTCAAAGAAGTATTATGCCATTTCCTGGACTGTGAATAATATGAATATAAGATTATAAATCACATTTCCTTCAAAATCCTCCCATTAACATTTTTACATTAAAAACAAGAACAGAAAATAATATATCAATAGATTAAGTTTTAGAAAATTTAGAAGGAATTATAAGTAAAGGTACTCCTCTTCCCCTCTGCCCCAAAATATGTGTGGCCCTCAGGGATCAGCAGACAGCCTCCTGTGGCTCACACAACAATATGGCTTTTTATCCCATGATTTTCCACACTAGATGCTGTCTTTTTTTGGAAATATGGGGTTTTGTTTTTTTTTTTCCTTTTCTTGACCCAGGTCTCTCACCTCTCTCATAATGTCTTAGTCATTAGGCCCCGAACGTTTGGAAAGCTTCCACATGGAATTGTTTTCTCTCTGTTTTCCATGTGCCTGGAACATTTTGGATTATAAGAAGTTGGGAAAAAGCAGCCAGAAATGAGTGCTGACAAGTGAGAGGTCTTCTGTCCTGACTGAAATACAATATAACTGGAACTTCCTGACATTGGTCCACCTGAGCTTAACCCCTTCGCCATGCCTTGCCGCTGAGAACCTTGGGGAAGGTTCTGGCTTTCCTTCTACTTAGTGAGCACTCTGCTCATGTGTCTTCACCCTCCTAGTAAGCCTCTTTTAACATCAATTTGTGGTTTAAAATTGTTAGGAAACCAAAAGGCAAGAAAAGGGACAAGGGAGAAGTGAATAAAGTTATATGGCTTTATATTTTAGAAAATATGGTCCATAAATAACAAATTACTTGCTGAAGCGAGGCAGAGCAAAGAAAAGCCTTGAGAACACATGTGGAAATTACTGTTTGTCGTGGACTCCAATGGTTCAGATACAGAATCATGATTAAAAGCAGAAGCAATTTATTTCAGTAGAATCACAATAGAGAGATCTATTAGATGCCAGAAGGTAACTATCTCTCTGAAGTTCAAAGCCTGCAGACATGGATAATACATAACTTTGTCTCCTGAAAGATTACATGTTTAGCTAGAGCTCTCGTTATCTGAGGAATGGTAGACTAAAATAAACAAAATAAAAATAAAACCATTGTATTTATGCCAAATAATTGTAAAAAACAGAAGATGCATATACCATAAGCATGCTTTAGTTCAATACAACAAAAGCAAAATTTAAACAATTAACAAACGGAAGGTATTAGTATGTACCCAAATTGCAGACATTTATTTTTTCCACTTATCAAGTATTTGTGTACACCTTTCCTTTCCAGGCCTACCCAGAGACTAAAATAGACATGTTCATTGACTGCAGATGTCATGAGATGTACAAGGTCAGACATAATCAGATCCATGCATGTTTGTATCTTTTTATAAGGTCAGGCTTTTATTGATGCTTATTTATTCATAAAAGACACAAGCTACATGGAGTTCCCAAGGAGGCAAATCTCCTTAGTATTATCTGTTCACTTGGCAGTCACAGCCAAGAGCACACAGGCTCAAGCTGATCTACAAGTTAGTCAATATGGCAAACCATACATAGTAGTATAATGAATATATACATCTGATAGATTAAAATTTCCACATCACAGTAACATTTAACATTGAGAGAAAACCGTGTAGTATGGGGAAAGATGTTAATGAACCAGTCCAAGGATAGCAACACGGACAAGGGGAGTGTCTTGGACTACCATCTTTGCAACCTCTGGTGAGGGCTGTCTTACACCTCTGTCTTGACAAACATCTGGTCCCACTGATATGATGTCATTTGAAATATAAGATGAGGTCTTTTTCTAAAATGGAGTTACTCGTCAATGGTGCTCTATACAGTGGATATTGTAATTTAGAAGAAAACAAATAACTTTTTATAGATATACTTCTGGATATTGTGAACCCCGAAAATTTGAGACAGGTATCATCAGTTAATTTAGAAAGTTTATTTTGCCAAGATCAAGGACTCAGCCACATGACACAGCCTCAGGAAGCCCTGACAACATGTGCCAAGGTGGTCGGGGCACAGCTTAGTTTTATACATTTTAGAGACACATGAAACATCAATCAATATATGTAAGAAGAACATTGGTATGGTCTGGAAAGGCAGGGCAACTTGAAGCAAAGGCAGGAAGACTGGAAGCAGGGATGGGGCTTCCAGGTCACAGATAGGTGAGAGACAACAAACAGTTGCATTCTTTTGAGTTTCTGATTAGCCTTTCCAAAGGAGGCAATCAGATATGCTTCTATCTCAGTGAGCAGAGGGATGACTTTGAATAGAGTGGGAGGCAGATTTGCCCTGAGCAGTTCCCAGCTTGAAAGGGCCTAAGATATTTTCCTTTCACATTTTCCCCCTTTTCTTCTAAAAATCTTTTGGAGAAAGTATTTTAGAAGAAAATGAGTCTCTGTTTCATGCGCGTCTGTGTGAAGAGACCACCAAACAGGCTTTGTGTGAGCAACAAGGCTGTTTATTTCACCTGGGTGCAGGTAGGCTGAGTCCGAAAAGATAGCCAGGGAAGGGAGATAGGGGTGGGGCCGTTTTATAAAATTTGGGTAGGTAAAGGAAAATTACAGTCAAAGGGGGGTTGTTCTTTGGCAGGCAGGAGTGGGGGTCACAAGGTGCTCAGTAGGGGAGCTTTTGAGCCAGGATGAGCCAGGAGAAGGAATTTCACAAGATAATGTCATCAGTTAAGGCAGGAACAGGCCATTTTCATTTCTTTTGTGGTGGAATGTCATCAGTTAAGGCAGGAACTGGCCATCTGGATGTGTATGTGCAGGTCACAGGGGATATGATGGCTTAGCTTGGGCTCAGAAGGCTGACACTCTGGTCTCAGGTTTCCGCCTGATCTCTTACGGCGAGGATGGTTTATTCCTAGATGGGTAGGTCCCAAAAGCTCATTTTTAGTAGGTTGTGAAGTCTCACATCCTATGAAGAGAAATTAGAGAGAGGAGGAGAGAAAAACAACAACAAACAAAAGAACGATCCTGGAAAATTAATATAAGCCACATTACTCTGAAGTCTATACATCAGTAGGCAGGTATGAAAGTGGCTTATGTATGTAAATAGGTTACAGTTATTTTCTTTTGAAGTTTAAGTTGTCTGGTTTCAGTTTGCAGGGCTTTAAAAAAGCACAAGTTAGTTTTCAGTGACTCCCAATTAGGATAAATGGAAAAAAAGAAGGAAATACAATAAAACATTATTTTGAAGACTTGTAGCCAAGAAAAAATTAGAATTCAGCCCAAACTGTAGAAATAATAAAAATGGAAAAAACATTACGGCAAGATTAGATCCTGACAACAGGTGTACTATAGTTTTTGAAACATAATTTTTCTCTCTCCAGTTTCCCATTTTACTAAAGACAAATCATGGTAAGACTGGTTTTCTTTATTATACTTTACCTAATTATTAGTATGCATTGCAGCAAGAATAATTATTTTTACATAGGCTTTTAAATTGTCTTTAATGGAACTTTGTTCCATAGAAGGAATCTCAGATAAGACTTTTTAAAAGCTGAGCAGAGCCATGGATTTGTGCCATCAAATATCTATGAGTTGGGTGAATTTCCTCTCCTCTTGAGGTTCCAAGATAAACCTGGGCCTTCTGAGCCTGTCAGAAGGTGACATTCTTTATTTAGCACAGGTCAGAAACCCTGTACAGGGACTGAATACACACAATACGAGGCCAGTTTTTCCAAGGGCTTTATTGGCTCCATAACTCAAGTTTGATTCCTTAAAGGAGAGCACACCATTCCAGTTAAAGTCTTGGTAAAATAACAAGTTTCTCCAATTGTGTCCTGTTACAAATGAAAACAGATTCTTTTTTGTTTGTTTGTTTGTTTTTTTGAGATGGAGTTTCACTCTTGTCGCCCAGGCTGGAGTGCAATGGCACGATCACGGTTCACTGCAACCTCTGCCTCCTGGGTTCAAGCAATTCTCCTGCCTCCGCCTCCTGAGTAGCTGGGATTACAGGTGCCCACCACCACACCCAGCTAATTTTTGTATTTTAATAGAGATGGGGTTTCACCATGTTGGACAGGCTGGTCTTGAGCTCCTGACCTCAGGTGACCCACCTGCCTTGGCCTCCCAAAGTGCTGGGATTACAGGCATTAACCACCAATCCTGGCCTGAAAACAGATTCTTATTGCACTTGTGCAAATTACTATTTTGCCATAAGTTGAGAATACTCACAAATAGTTTCCAAATTCTGGATAAATCAGGTAGAGAGCAACAAATATGCTCCAAATTTTGTTCATAGGACTATACTAAATTTTTTAAAGCTGTGAGTAGTTCAAAGGAAAAGTTTTAAGACTCTGAAAATCAAAACAAAGGATCAGCAAAGATTTTAAGCAAAAAATTAGAAAGATTAGTTCAGTCCATGCAGTTAATTTCTGTTCTGCTTAATATTCATGAACATTTTAACTCTCCATGAGTCCTGAATATTTTTTCTCTATTCCAGTGTTACAATCTTCGAAGTTATCAGAAACCTGCATTCAAGATCACCTGTTAAAGTTTTATAGCTGATTGTAAAATCACCTTCTAAAGAGAACCAAAACAAGACAACAATTGTCCATGGATAAAAAAAGGTTTTAGGGCACCCATAGTCAAAGACACAATTGACGAAGAAATTTATTACCTCTGTGGTACACAATAACTTTAACATAACAATTATGCTTATTACTGATAATGCACTCTAAGTCATATCAAAATAACAGGAGTTTTCCACAATTTTGGAACACATACCAATAACATATTTTACAAATACAGCCCAAAGAAAATCAAGCACCATTTAATATTTGACAATTCTTCTGGTATAATTTTTATACCAAATAAGCCAAATAATGTCATTTTTGGACTTCAGAGAAATTAATATCTTAAAGGATTAATTAGGTCAGAAAAAGACATAATTTGTAGTTTGATTTTGGAAAGCTTGTCAAATGTAAAAGGTTTAAAACACTTGATATCACAAAATAGGATTACAGGTCATTGTGAAGTCATTCATGTAACCAAAGTGATAACTCAAGCATTTCAAAAAAGTGAAAACCTTCCTTCTTTGAGAGATGAGACTTGATTTTCCAAATAAGAAGTCCTAATAAAATTGGGAGGCTGAGGCGGGTAGATCACGAGTTCAGGAGGTCGAGACCATCC
Source organism: Pan paniscus (assembly GCF_029289425.2). Lineage (NCBI taxonomy): Eukaryota > Metazoa > Chordata > Mammalia > Primates > Hominidae > Pan > Pan paniscus. The sequence continues at coordinate 173,473,915 of NC_073254.2, forward strand.
TGGCTACCACGGTGAAACCCCATCTCTACTAAAAATATAAAAAATTAGCCAGGCATAGTGGCGGGTGCCTGTAGTCCCAGCTACTCGGGAGGCTGAGGCAGGAGAATAGCATGAACCCAGGAGGCGGAGGTTGCACTGAGCTGAGATCGCGCCACTGCACTCCAGCCTGAGTGACAGAGTGAGACACCATCTCAAAAAAAAAAAAAAAAAGAAGTCCTAATAAAAATCGCATGAAGCCAATTAAATTTGTTTTTCAAAATTTTGTGACAATCTATAAAATTTAATATTGATCATAAGATATAACTTCCATAAGCCTTTTATAACCTTTATAACATTTATTAAGGAGTTGGTTAGTGCTTCAAGAAAACCTTGCTAATCCGACACAGGGGTCCATATGCTGGTCTTGCATCAGTGTGTCTTTGACATTAATGATTAATTTATGGAGAAACTCAACTTATTTTATCTTTCAAAATTGGCCCTTACAATCTTATGTGCCCACCTCTTCTGTGATAGTCCCTGGGTCTTGAGAAGTTGAATGGCTTTAATTTCTGGCCCTGTGTCTCAGGAATGCAGTTTATTTTGATTGGCATCTTCTACGGGGCCTGAAGATGAGGCTTTAATTGCTGTCAGTGTTTAAGATTTAGCAGGACTTGGTGTCCTTTTTAGATCCAGGACTCAAAGCCCTGTAACTCAATGCCACGAGAAATTTAAAAGCACATACAGGAAGATAAATGGATGTAATAACCTTAATTCAAATATTATCTTAGTTTTTTTCCTAAGCAAACTAAAATTTAATAATAATATGACAGCTTGATCATACTAAAGTTTTTTTTCCAAAACAAATCCTCTTATTGTGACTTACACCAACTGTTCATAACGTGCTTGAGACTTTCTGTTTTTTCCTGAATATCCCTCCCTCTTAAACAACCAGTCATTTTATCTAAGACTAAATCTGCCATACAAGATGCTTTCTCATGTAAAATTGTTTCTCTTTAAGCTTTCTTACCACACACACAAAATCTCTTTATTTTTATAATTTTCTTTACATCTCTTTTTTATTTCCTGGTTCCTTTTACCTTGTTTTATATATAACCTTTAAATAAGCTTTGAATTAGACAAAATTTGTTCACCTTTTTTTTTTTTTGCAAGAACGTTCTCCTACAATATAGATTGGAAAATGCCCAAATAATGAAATATCTATTTAACTTAATACAACTTTAGATTATAAATTATGACATTTGTCTACAAGGATTTATCTTATTACTTTTACCTAATTATTTTATTTTAATGGTTTACCTACATTATTTATGAAAACTGTGACAGTTATGATTTAAAGTTACAGATTACCATTGCAAAAATATAACTAAGGCAGTGAAAATGATATGCCCTAACTGACTCCATCTTGCTTCTAGCCTCCAAGCTGTCCTTGTTCATTTCTGGACTTTGGGAGGAACTTAGTTTATGGCTTAGCTTTGAAACAAAGACAGTAACAGTCCTTTCCCAAAACAAACCTCCTTACTGCCTGTGGACTAGACTCCCTAAAGCCACAAGATTAGAAGTCATGGTAATCTTACTAAATTTAAGAAGCAGCTGTTTTCATTAAATCAACATCAATGTCTTATTTATTAAAAATTACACAAGCAAAGATCACTCTGTTTTGGGCTGGGTTTATAGTTTTGTAATCCCTGTGCCAAATTTTGACACCTTATACTATTTGGCAGGGATAAGTATTAAATTGCCTGATTAATAAATGCAAAAAAAAGTATGCTGGCAATTTCTCAGACATTTCTGATATTACTTTACTAATAATTTTTAAAGCTAGCTTATTTATTAAAGATTTTACTTAACTTGAAAAAGCATTTGACTAGACTTTTCTTTTTTCCTGATAAAGTATTTGATTTAAATGCTTTCATTTTCCTTTAAGCCAATTAATTAGATCCCTTTATATATTTTCAGTAGTGAAGCATTGTATACACAATACATAAATACATAGATGTATTGGGCAGGTCGATGGAAGTACATTTTATAGATTCATAAAGACCATGTATTTTTCCTATCTGAGACTTTTAGATCCTTGATAACCTGTTTTACAATCCTAGGCAGTTGATAGCTAAATAGCCTTAAATTTGCATATTAAAGGAAACAACTCAGGTGAAAATTAAACAGCAAAATTTCCATCATAAGGTACAGAGAGAAAAAGTCGGTGGTGCTAGAGGGAGATGCCTTTACAGTGCACTTAAAAAACCTTTTTTTAAACAAAGACATTTCTGAGTGTCTAAACTACATTATTCCTTAAAAACCCAAGTGTAGTCTCTGTTGTAATAACTATTACAACAGAGATCGAGACCATCCTGGCTAACATGATGAAACCCCATCTCTACTAAAAATACAAAAAATTAGCTGGGCATGGTGGCGGGCGCCTGTAGTCCCAGCTACTCAGGAGGCTGAGGCAGGAGAATGGCATGAACCCAGGAGGCGGAGCTTGCAGTGAGCTGAGATCGTGCCACTTCACTCCATCAGCAAGGTAAAATTCTGCTGAGAAGTAAAATTGTGATTTTTCTTATTTACTTTTTATTTAGCAAAAGAAAATAGGCCATTAGTAACCTTAAGAACAGTAGTTTTATTGATCAAGTTTAGTAACATCAGAGAAAACTTTAAAAAAATTGTTAGGGAGTTGTCTGGTTTATTAATTCAAACTATTTTAATATTAATTAAAACAATTTTCAAGAAAAGATAGAATCCCAAACAAGCAAAATTTTAAGGCATTTAATAAATACATGGTTGTCTCACATATCTTATGCTTCTCTTTAGTGAGTACATACTAATATGTAAAGAAAATTTCTGATAAGAAATTATATGTTAAACATTAACCACATTTAATATTCAATTATTAAATTTAACATTAAAATTAACACATATAAAAGTATTTTATGAAACTTTAAGTGTGTATATACATTCTTTTTGATATATGTATAATTTAATTTCAACTTTTATTTTAGATATGGGGGTACATGTATAGGTTTGTTACATGGGAATACTGTGTAATGCTGAGTTTTGGGGTACAGCTCCTGATATGGTTTGGCTCTGTGTTCCCAACCAAATTTCATCTCGAATTGTAATCCCCACATGGAGGGAGGGACCTGGTGGGAGGTGATTGGATAATGGGGGTGGATTCCCCCATGCTGTTCTCATGGTACTGAGTGAGTTCTCATGAGTTATGATGGTTTAAATGTGTGTGGTTTCCTTCGCTTTCGATCTCTCTCTCTCCTGCCACCTTGTGAAGAAGGTGCTTGCTTCCCCTTCACCTTCCACCAGGATTCTAAGTTTCCTGAGGCCTCCCCAGCAATGTGGAACTGTAAGTCAATTAGACCTTTATAAATTATCCAGTGTCAGGTAGTTCTTTATAACAGTGTGAAAATGGACTAATACAGATCCCATCACTCAGAGAGTGAGCATAGTATCGATAGATGGTTTTCCAACCCATGACCAACTCCCCGTCTCTCTGTTGAGTATACTGCAGTGTCTATTATTCTTGTATTAATGTCCATGTATGCTCAATGTTTAGTTCCCACTTATAAGTGAAAACATGTAGTATTTGGTTTTTCTATTCCTAAGTTAATTCACTTAGGATTACGGCCCCCAACTATATCCAAGTTGCTGCAAAGGGCATGATTTCATTTTTGTTATGGCTGTATAGTATTCCATAGTGTCTATGTACCCCATTTTCTTTATCCAATCTATGCTGATTAGCACGTAGGTTGATTTCATGTCTTAGCTATTGTGAATAGTGCAACAATGAACATATGAGTATATGTGTCTTTTTGGTGGAATGATTGATTTTCCTTTGGGTACATAGCCAGTAGTGAAATTGCTGGGTCAAATGGTAGGTGTCTTTAAGTTCTTTGTAAAATCTCCAGACTGTTTTCTACAGTGGCTGGACTAATTTACATTCTCATCAACAGTATATAATATTTCCTTTTCTCTAAAGCCTCACCAGCATCCGTTATTCCTTGACTTTTTAATAATAGCCATTTTGACTGATGTGAGATGGTACATCATTGTATTAATTTGCATTTCTCTGATTAGTAATGATGAGCATTTTTTCATATGTTCAGTGGCCACTTGTATACCTTCTTTTGAGAAGTATCTGTTCATCTGATTTGCACATTTTTAATAGGCTAAATGTTTTTTGCTTGTTGATTTGTTTAAGCTCTCTATAGATGCTTGTATTAGCCCATTCTCACACGCTGTAAAGAACTACCTGAGACTGGGTAATTTATAAAGAAAAAAGGTTTAATTAAATCACAGTTCTGCATTGCTGGAGAGGCTTCAGGAAACTTACAATCATAGTAGAATTTGAAGAGGAAGTAAGCACCTTCTTCACAAAGTGGCAGGAGAGAGAGAGCAAAGAAAGCCACACAGTTTTTTTTTTTTTTTGAGATGGAGTCTTGCTCAGTGACCCAGGCTGAAGTGCAATGGTGCGATCTCAGCTCAATGCAACCTCCGCCTCCTGGGTTCAATTGATCCTCCCACCTCAGCCTTCTGGGTAGCTGGGATTACAGGCACTTGCTAACATGCCTGGCTAATTTTTGTATTTTTGTAGAGACGGGGGTTTCACCATGTTGGCCAGGCTGGTCTTGAATTCCTGACCTCAGGTGATCTGCCTGCCTCTGCCTCCCAAAGTGCTGGGATTACAGACGTGGTGTAAGCCACCATGCCCAGTGAGCCACACACTTTTAAACCATGATATCTCATGAGAACTCACTACTATGAGAACAGGCACTGGGGAGCTGCCCCTGGGAGCCAGTCACCTCCCACTAAATCCTTCCTTCAACATATGGGGATTACAAGATATGGGTGGGGACACAGAGCTAAACTGTATCAATACTGGGTATTTGACTTTTGTTGAAAGAACGGTTTGTGAATAACTTCTCCTATTCTGCAGGTTGTTTGCTCTGTTATAAGTTTCTTTTGCTGTGCAGAAGCTCTTTGGTTTAAGTCCCATGTGTCTACTTTTGGTTTTGTTACAATTGCTTTTCAAGACTTAGTCATAAATGCCCTACTAAGGCCGATGTTGAGAAGAGTATTTCCTAGGTTATCTTCTAGGAATTTTATAGTGGGAAGTCTTACATTTAAATAGTTTATTCATTTTGAGTTAATTTTTGTATATGGTGAAAGGTAGGGGTCCAGTTTTACTCTTTGACATATGGCTAGCCAGTTATTCTAGCACCATTTATTGAATAGGGGGTCCTTTCCCCATTGCTTGTTCCTGTCAGCCTTGTCAAAGTTTATGGGTGTACGGCTTTATTTCTGGGTTCTCTATTCTGCTCCATTGGTTTATGCATCTGCCTTTGTATGGTGCCATGCTATTTTGGTCACTCTACCCTTATTGTGTAATTTGAAGTCAGGTAGTGTGATGCCTCCAGCTTTGTTCTTTTTGCTTAGGATTCCTTTAGCTATTTGGGCCCTTTTTTGGTTCCATATGAATGTTCTAATAGTATTTCTAATTATCTGAAGAATAACATTGGTAGTTTGATAGGAATAGTGTTGAATCTGTAAATTGCTTTGGGCATTATGGCCATTTTAACAACAGTGATTTTTCCAATCCATGGGCATGGAATGCTTTTCTATTGATTTGTGTTTCCTTTCATTTATTTCAGTAGTGTTTTGTAGTTCTTCTTGTAGAGATCTTTCTCCTCCTTGGTTAGCTCTATTCCTAGGTATTTTATTTTCCTTTTGACTATTGTAAATGGGAATATGTTCTCGATTTGATGCTCAGCTTAAACATTATTGGTGTACAGAAATTCTACTAATTTTTGTACATTGATTTTGTATCCTGAAATTTTACTAAAGTCATTTATCAGTTCTAGGTATCATTTGGCAGAGTCTTCAGGATTTTCCAGGTGTAGAATCATATCATCAGCAAAGGGAGATAGTTTGACTTCTTCTTTTCCTATTTGGATGCCCTTATTTCTTTCTCTTTCCTGAATGCTTGAACTAGGACTTCCAGGACTAGGTTGAACAGAAGTGCTGACAGTGGGCATCCTTGTTTTACTCCAGTTCTCAAGGAAAATTGTTAGAGCTTTTGTCAGTTGAGTAAGATACTGGCCATGGGTTTGTCATAGATGGATCTTATTATTTTGTGGTATGTTCCTTTGATGCCGAGTCTGTTGAGGGTTTTTACCATGAAGGGATGTTGGATTTATCGAAGGCTTTCTCTGTATCTATTGAGATGATTATGTGGTTTTTGCCTTTAATTCTGTTTATGTGGTGAAGCACATTTATTGATTTGCATATGTTGAAACAGTCTTGTAATCCAGGAATAAAGCCTTCCTAATTGTGATGTATTAACTTTCTTATGCGCTGCTGGATTTGGTTTGCTAGTATTTTTTTTGAAGATTTTTCTGTCTGTGTTCATCAGGATTATTGGGCTGATGGTTTCTTTTTTCAAATCCAGATTTGCATATCTGGCTGATACTGGCTTCACAGAATGAGTTAGGGAGAAGCGCTTCCTTCCTTGATTTTTTGGAATAGTTTTGTGCAGGATTGCTTTCAGTGTGGTAGAGTTCAGCTGGGAAACCAACTGGTCCAGGATGTTTTTTGGTTGGTAGGTTTTTCATTACTGATTCCATTTCAGAAGTTGATATTGGTCTATTTAGGGTAACAGTCCCTTCGTGATTCAATCTTGGAAAATTGTGTGCTTACAGGAAAGTATCCATTTCCTCTAGATTTTCTAATTTGTGTGCTTAGAGTTATTCACAATAGTTTCTGAGGATATTTTGTATTTCTGTGGGATCAGTTGTGATATGGATAAAAACCACCTTTTTCATTTCTGTTTGTGCTTTTCTGGATCTTATCTTTCTTTTTCTTTGTTAAACTAGTGGCCTATCGATCTTATTTATTTTTTTGAAAACCAAGTCTTGGTTTTATCGATCTTTTGTATGGATTTTTACACATCAATTTCATTAAGTTCTTCTCTAATTTCAGTGATTTATTATTCTTTTGCTAGCTTTGGGATTTTCTCCCCCCACCAGTTCCTTTCCCTTAGTTGCCCTAATTTCTTCCTTTCCAAAGTTAGATTGTTGATTTGAGATTTTTCTAACTTCTTGATGAAGACATTTAGGGCTATAAACTTTCCTGTTAACACTGCCTTGGCTGTATCCAGAGATTTTAAGTTGTGTCCCTATTTTCATTAATTTCAAAGAATTTTTTTTATTTCTGCCTTAATTTTGATGGTGGCCCAGGAGTTATGCGGGAGTAAGTTATTTAATTTCATGTATTTGTATAGTTTGGGGAGATGTTGATATTGATTTCTACTATTATTGTACTGCGATTCAAGAATGTGCTTGGTATGACTTCAATCATTTTGAATTTATTGAGACTTTTTTATGATCAAGCATGTGGTTGATCTTAGAATATATTCTGTGTGCAGACGAGAAAAATGTATATTTTTTGGTTGTTGGGTGGAGTGTTCTGTAGCTGTCTGTGGTCCAATTAGTCAAGTGTCAAGTTTAAATCCAGAGTTTCTTTGTTAATTTTCTTTCTTGATGATCTAACACTGTCAGTAGGATGTTCAAGCCTCCCACTATTATTTTGTGTTTGTCTAAGTATTTTCATTGAACAAGAAGAGCTTGTTTTATGAATCTGGGTGCTTCAGTGTTGGGTGCATATATATTTAGAATAGTTAAGGCTTCTTGTTGGTTTGTACCCTTTATCATTATGTAATGTCTTTTATTGTCCTTCTTAATTCTTGATTTAAAGTCTGTTTTATCTGATATAAGCATAGTGACTCCTGCTCTCTTTTCCTTTCAGTTTGCATGGTAGAATTTTCTCCATTCTTTTACTTTGAGCCTGTGGGTGTTGTTATATGTGAGATGGGTTTCTTAAAGAAACCTGACATTTGGCGCTTGTCTTTTTATCAAGCTTTCTGCTCTGTGTCTTTTAAGTGTGCATTAATCCCATTTATGTGCAAGGTTTCTGTTGATATGAATGATTTTCACTTTGTCATCCTGTTTTTAGCTGGCTGTTATGTAGACTTAATTATGCAGTTGCTTTATAGGGCTTGCGGGCTATGTGCTGAGGTGTGTTTTTGTGGTAGCAGGCTCTTTCAATTCTATGTTTAGCACTCCCTCAATAGGTCCCCCTCACCAGGGACCTGAGGACCTTAGGAGCCCCTCACCAGGTCCACTTCTGGGGATCTCTTGTAAGTCTGGTCTAGTCTAAATATATTCCCTCAGACTTTGCTTTCTGAGTAGGATTTTATTTCCTCTTCACTTAAGAAGCTTAGTCTGGCAGCATATGAAATTCTTGGTTGCAATTTTTTTTCTTTAAGTTGCTAAAAATAGGCCCCCAATCTCTTTTGGCTTATAAGGTTTCTGTTGAAAGGTCTGCTGTAAGCCTGATGGATTCCCTTTGTAAGTTACCTGCCCCATCTTTCTTAAAGCCTTTAAGATTTTTTCTTTTGTGTTACCTTTCGTGAATCTGATGACCCTGTGCCTTGGGAATGGTTGTCTTGTATAGTATCTGGCTAGGGTCCTCTATATTTCTTGGATTTGCAGGTCAACCTCTCTAGTGAAATTAAGGAAATTTTCATGGACTATGTCCTCAAATATATTTTCAAAGTTGTTTATTATTTCTCTTTCTCAAGAATGCAAATGAGTCATAGATTTGGTCTCTTGGCATAACTGCATATTTCTCAGAGGTTTTGTTCATTTTTCTTTATTCTTTTCTCTTTATTTTTGTCTGACTGAGTTGACTCAATTACATGTCTTCAAGTTCTGAGATTTTTTTCTCTGCTTGGTCTATTCTGCTGTTAATACTTCTGATTGTATTTTGAAATTCTCGTAATGACTTTTTCAGCTCAAGAAGTTTAATTTGGGTCTTTCTTAAAATGGCTTCTTAGTCTTTCAACTCTTGAATCATTTTACTGAATTGTTTTGCTTCCTTGGATTGAGTTTCAGCTTTCTCCTGGTCTTCATAAGCTTCCTAGCCAACCAGATTCTGAATTCTATGTCTGTCATTTCAGACTAATTAACTGTTGCTGGGAACCTAGTGGGCCTATCTGGAGGCAAGTGGACACTCTGGCTTTTTGAATTACCAGAGTTCTTATGCTGATATTTTCCCATCTGGGAAGGCTGGTGTTCCTTTAACTGTGATGGAAATCTAGTATAGTCAGTTGGCTTTGTTTCTGGAAATTTTCAGAGGGCTAAGGCTCTGTACAGGTCTTTGTTGTTGAATTCTTGCCCTTGGTTTATAAGCAGGGAGAATTAGCAGAGTGACTTTTTCGTTGTTGTAGTTTGGGGTGCGATCCGGTAGATAGTGCTTGAGAGCAATGGATGGTAGACGGGCTCTTATTTAGCAGCATGGCTCCTTTGTGTACCCTTGGATTTGCAGCTATGCAAAGGGGGAGAGAGGTGCAAGTGGGAGAGAGATGACCTCCCCACCAGGTCAGCTCCTGGGGGTTGGGGGAGCCACCTGTGATCACTGACACTTGGCCAACAATTCCATTTATTTATTTATTTATTTTTAATTTGATGTTTCAGCCTCAGGGCTCCCTTGGACAGAGGTCCAGTAGGGAAATAGACCACATCCTTACTGGACCTGCCCTGTGGAGGGAGGCACATCTAGGTTCTAGGCCAACTTGTGGACCTGTGCAATTCACTTTTCTGTTTTCTGATAGTGTGGGCTCCTCCCCAACTTCAGTGCAGGGCAGAGATCCTGGCTAGATAATCCTGAGCCATGGGCCATGGCCCTGGTGTACCAGGAACTGTTTGCAGCTCCCTCCTCCAGACCCTTGGGACTGGGTCCCAGGTGTGCTTTAGGATCTGAAGGGCTCCCATGCTTCTGGAATGCACTTAGGTGGCACAAAGCACCCAGGCTAGGCAGTGGAGCTATGCTGTGTACAGGCTTCTGCAGGGTGGCCAGGTAGGAGCCCTGGGAGGGGCTGGCAGGCAGGTGGCCTGTGGGACAGATGAGCCTCAGTCCCACAGGGAAGGTGGCCCTGCTTTCTCCTCAGTGGTTAGCTAGGGCCAGAGCCTGTCAAAGGGAGATAGGCAGCCCTTGGTGGGTTAGGCTCCACCAAAGCTGTCCCTAGCACACAGATTCCTGGCGCCATGCTTGTGGCAGCTCTGTCTCTGTCTAATCTCTGAAGACATCCATCTACCAACTCAAATGTCCATGGCAGGTGTGAGGTCCCCAGGCTCCAAGTCCCTTCACTTACCCCTTCCTCAGACACTGTTTGAGGCCAGGAAGCAGCCCTAGCATTCAGTTACCCCACAGAGTTTCCAGCTTCCTCCCTCTTCAGCCTCACTGTCTGCATCTTCTTTACATCCACATTCGGCATCTTCTTTACAAAGATCTGTTCAAATTATGTTGATTTAGTCAAAATCTCAGCCTCTTTCCATGGGAGCAGCAATTCCCAGCTGCATTGAGTTGGCTGTCTTAAGACCCCAGTTGATGTATAATTTTTAAATATTTAATAGAAACTTTAAAATATTGGAAAAATTAATCTTACATTGTCACACTGCTCATTCTGAACTGTCAGCTTCCATGAGTTTAGTCATTAATTTAACTGTCTGAACTATGTATTCTTCAAATTAAAACAAATGACATAATTATTTGGAATAATTTTTATAAAGGTGGACAACACGATATTTCTGTAGTATTATTAAATTACTAATATTTGGGCAGCACTTAGCAAGTTAGATAACTGACTTAATAGTTTGTAAGATTAATCTCATTGACACGTCTTCTAGTCTAGATATTATTTTCTCCCATAAATAACCATTGTTTATAAAATCATTGTCAAGGAAAGATTAAAATAGTTTGATTTAATGAACTAAAATAAGTGGAAGGTTTGTTTATTAAGTGAAAGAGTTCAGAGATCTGAGCTCAATACAAGATGAGTATACATCTTAAATGAAAAAAAGGGAATAATGGGAAAGAAAGAAGTCAAATGAATATCTCAACATTTTTCATCAAGGAAAATATACGAAAAAACATTTGCCTATATTTTCATAAAGGCAAAATGTAGATATCTAATTAAAGTGAAGATGTAAAGAAGGACAGACAACGCAGCTTTATTAACCTACAGCTGCTTTTTATTGACTGTCCAACATCCTTGATGAAGATTAGATTTTATCACCTGCCGTCTCTCCTCAGGGTCCATCTGGGAGGTGGTGGGTTTTGACAGTTGACAAACACAGCTGAACTTTATCTATTATTCACAGTCGGTTTTCTATATGAATTTCTGTGAATAAAGTTTTCTACTGCTAAATTTTTAAGAGTAAAATTGAGAATATTTTTCCTATTGCCATTTTTTCTTTTATTTTTATACAATTACATTCTTTTATAGCATCTTTTAATGTTGTCAACCTATAGAAAATAGTCAGAATTTTGTTGTAGTTCCTTACAAGTTCCACAACTCCACTTTTTTTAAATGACTTGCATATATATATCATTTACTGTCTTCCATTGATCCATTTATTGGTCTGTATACTGGTATCACAACATTTTGATACTTTTAACTTCAAAATATGCCTTCATATCTGATAAGGCCATTAAAAACTGACACTGTCAGTTAAAACACAACCGGAGAGGAAGAACCAAGAGATATATATATTAAGAGATTTATTTCAAGGAATTGGTTAATGTTGTTATGTAGGCTGGGTAGGCAGGTATGAAACATATGAAGCAAGCCATTAGGAAGAACAGGCTGGCAATCTCGAGCTGTTATTCATGAGGAGAACAACTTTATCAGGAATCCTAGGCTGTGTTCTTAAAGTCTTTCAACTAATTGAATCAGGCCCCCTCAGATTATCTAGAATTGCTTATTTGTGATAATCTCCCTTATGTAAAGTGAATTTATTATGTACTTTCCTCTCTTCAGAAAAAAACACCTTTACTTCTTTGAATAGATTAATGTTTGAATAAATGACTGGGAACTGTAGTTTAAACAAGTTGGCATAAGGAAAGGTAATCACAACTCATTACTTTTCTTTTTCAATACTATTTACTAGCCTCTGTCTTACTCCAAATAAATACCAAAGTTGCTGAAATATAATAATATAAAATGTTATAAAAGTAGTGTTTATTATTGTTAAAAATTGCTGTATCTTTTGCACAAGAAACAGAAAATAGCCATTATAAAATGCAATGCAGTTTAAGCAAATAGAAATTGAATGACAATTATTATAGTGAAAGCAAGCTAAAATCATTTTGTTACAAAATTATTCCTAAAGTGTAAGTTTGTCTGCCAAATTGCAGGCCAAAGAATTTCAATAGAATTGTCTATTCATTAACACTATTTTGGAAGCCTTCTAATGTATCAACTATCTCTTGAGCACAAAACAGTGTGACAAGATAAAACATTATCTGAAATGTATCGGTTAATTAGATATTAAGAATTCCTATCAGGTACTAATCTTTTTTTAAATTAGGAAAAATAGTAGGTTATCATCAAACTTTTGAAGGAAAGAAGCACTGCTGATCATTGTATGAATTAATGCAACTGCAGAGATTGTTTTATATAGTGTATATATATATATCATGTTTTATATGCATTTGTGTAAAAACATATCATACACACACACACACACACACACATAAAACAATACCAAATCATCTCTTGGTATTCATGGGACATGGGTTTCAGGAGCCCCATGGATACCAAAAATCTGTGGATGTTCAAGCCCTTTATAGAAAATGGCATAGTATTTGCATATATCCTATGCACGTCCCCCTGTATACTTTAAGTTATCTCTAGGTTACTTATAATACCTAATGTAATTTAAATGTGATGTGAATAGTTGTTATACTGTATTATTTAGGAAATAATGACAAGAAAAAAATCTGTATGTGGTCAGTACAGATGCAACCTTCCCAACCATTCATTTAAAAAAAAAAAACATTTTTGGTCTGTGATTTGTTGAATCCATGAATGTGGAACCCAAAGAATATAGAAGGATGACTATAGATGTTCATGTGTGTGTGTGTGTGTGTGCACTGTGTGTAAATATGTGTGTATGTGTGTGTGTAGGTTAATTTTTTATTTTATATATAGTTATATACACATACTCACATACATTGTTGATTTATCTTACATTTTAATAATGGGATTTCAAATAATGTTAATTTTAATGTGGACATGTCATAAGTGTGTAATTAATGGAATTTAAAATTCTGATATCCAAGGCTCAGAGCTGCATTTGTTAGCTTGGTTTATTTGCTGTCCTAAATTAATGATTATGGTTTACACCAAGAATAATCAATTGGTATCTGCTGGTAATAATGACCCTCAGACATATTTTAGTTTGTTGTGTTGTTTGGCTTACCCCAGTATTTTAGAATGTAGTGTAATTAAGATCACAATACCAGTATCTTATTATCACATACACACCACACTTGTCATGTTTTATGATCATTGTATCTCCTCTACCAGCATGTAAGTTTCTGAACACTTCTCTAAAAGTAAAGCATAATGTTCATTATTAGTAAAAATAGTGAGAAAATAACCACTACATATGCTTTTACTATGTAACAAATAATCTAAATGATTTCATGTATTAATTAAAACTCTCTGAGTAAGTACTATTATTATGTCTGCTTTCAGATGACGAAAGGGATGCATAGCAAGTTTAAATATCTTGCAGAAGGACACACAGTTTGCAAGTGAAGGAGCTCTAATTCAAAGACTGGTGGTCTGCATCCAGAGTTGATCATCCTAAATACCATGCTGAACTGGTTGCTCCCAAAGACTGAACAGTATTTTTTACAATAAGATATTCATTTGTACGTCAACAAATAGTTTCCAATTCTTTGTAAAATAAAATACAATGAACTGAATAAAATTTAATACATCAGAGTAAATTTTACATAGAAAAGTATGTATTATTTTCTTTTAGTTATGCAATTCCACTTACATGAGGTATCTAGTGTAGTCAAACTCACAAAAACAGAAAGTAAAATAGTGGGCTGGGGGAAGAGGGGCAGGGGAGGGGAATGGGAAGGTTTGATTTTGTAGGATGAAAATGTTCTGGAGATTGGTTAAACAACAATGTGAGTATACTTAATATTATTGAACTATACACTTAAAAAGGTTAAGATGGTAATTTTTATGTTATGTGTGTATTTTACCAAAGCTAAAAATTAAAAAAAATAGTAAAATTAGTCAGATAACTGTAAATTCTATACTTCTCAAATAAATCATATTATCTATAAAAAGAAGAAGAAGAAGAAAAAGAAAGTAATTGAGAACAGTTCATTTTTTTACTTGGAACTCTCCAGTAGTAGCTTTTCATCTCAGGATGAAACACAATAATTCTTAACAATGGTCTTAAAGGGCCTGTTCAGTGTTCAAGTCTCAGTTTTATGTCACTCTCTCTTACCTCATTCTGCTCCAATCACACTGACTTCTATGTTGTTTCCTGATCATTTCAGGTACTTTCTGGTTCAACGTATTGATACTTGCTCCCCTTTCACCTACCCAAACAGGAAACCCAAGTTTATTTAAGAACCCAGAAGACTGGGGGAAAAAAGAAGAGCAACAATATCAAATTGGGAATCATAAATTATAGATTCTAACAGAAAGCCAACATATTAGTCCTCTGTAAAATGTGAGGCTTTGTATATTGTGTATTTATATTATTCTGGTTGTACCTAGCTGCAAAGGAGATTGGGATAGGCACTTCTTATTCTACGCAACCATGTGCTACACCAAAAGCTGAAAAAAAAAAATAACAGATACTGAGTGATAACTAGCATTCTATACCATACAATACTGAAGGTGATGGCTAACCTTTTGTCCCAGTATGTTATGCTTATAAAAATTTTATCTTATATGCTTAATTATCACCTACTACATCCAGAGAGTGGTATATCCTATACAAAAACTCATATTGGTGAATGTTTACCTATTTATTAGATTTTTCACACTATACTATCTACTATTTTGGGGGAAAATTTTCCTTATTTATTCAGAAAGTTTGTGCATTATCTATAAACATGGATCCATACCTATAACTTTTCAAAAACAATGGCTCTGCTATTTGAATAGAATATACATTTAGTTTTAAAAATTGTACTTCCTTGTGCAATCTTTGCAAAACATCCTTTAATATTTGCCTTCATGTTTCTAAGCTGAGTTATTGTGCTACTTTCACCTCTTGTATTCACTTTTCACTTCAAAACTATACAACAAAAAGAGTAGCATTCGAATCATTTCTAGACCCCAAATTTCTTTTAATGGCACTATTAATGCCTAGCAGTTAGCAGGCCAGCAACAAAGATCTATTCTTTTAAGAATGATGTGCAAGAATCATATTCTTGGTTATGCACTGGCTCAGCAATGACAGTTATGTTACATTCATTCAACTGATAGACCCTATTTAAAATTCTAAAGTAGAAAATAATGGATTAGCTTCAAATACATCCTGAGGGAAATAAGGCTTTTCAAAATGTATTTAGTAAAAGCCACTGTTTCACACAAAGGAAAAAAGAAGATGGAGATATATGTGTGTGTGTGTATATATATATACATATATATATACATATATATACATATATATACATATATACATATATATACATATATACATATATACATATATACACATATACATATATACACATATATACATATATACGTATATATACATATATACGTATATATACACATATATACATATATACATATATACATATATACACATATATATACATATATACATATATACATATATACACATATATATACATATATACACATATATACACATATATACACATATATATACATATATATACATATATATATACAAAAATTTAGTGGGTTTACATCTTTTTTTCTGTTCCACTGCCTACAGAACATGAATTTGAAGGCTTACCTATTATAATGAGATTATTATATTTCTAGCCAACATACGCTAATTAACTCTTAAATTTAATGCCTTTTGGCACAGTGTTATTGTATGGGATGAGCATTGCTTCTGAACCCATGAGTCAGCTATATTAAATAGGATTTGGAATCTTACCCTGATTAAAAAAATGACATGAAAACCTTATGTTATTATGAAAACCAAGGGAACATTAAAAAAACATTATGCTGTGTTCAATAAATTTTTAAAGTTAAGATGTCTTCTACAAAATTAGAAAATTATCATATCTTAAGCTATGAGTGTTAGAAAATGTATCTCAAGAATTTAATCCAGGAAAAAAGCCTCCATTCAGATACACAAAAAGGCATACAAATCGCTCTATTGTTTATTCTATAAAATCATGAAATATACTAGACCAGCCACTTTAGCAAACAAAAGCAATATTTTATAAAATTAAATAAACATTATTTAGAAAAATTTCCTATTATGATCCAAAATCTTACCTATTTGTACATGTACATAGTTTCATATGAAACTACTCCTATGACATTTAACTCAGAAATAAACCTACCTACTCAGACAAATACAAAGACACAGGTTGACCCTTTTCACCCTGTCTTCATCTCCTCCTATTCCTAGGCCTTTAAAAATTACGAGATAACTGGAACAAACATTTTGAATACCAATATTATGATATCTAGTATATATGAAGGCACTATTTTATAATGTAAGAAGATGACAATTGTACACACAAATACAGACACACAGAATATTTGCTTATATGTATATAAGGAGAAATAGCAGTATTCAAAAACATTTCCATCAATATGAAAATAATGAACACCCATGGTGTAGTGATATAGTGCAGTACTATAAACCTCTGATAAAATGAATGGACTGGAGTTAAGTAGACAAATCTTATGAATATTTTATTGAGTGAAAGAAAAGCTTAATCTTTCAAAACAAATATGTTGCAGGCCTAGAATACATATGGAATTTTTACTATAACTTTAAAGTTGTATTTGTAATTTTTTAAAAAATTGGATCAATACTTGAAATGTTTTTATTGTAATATTTTTATATATTAGATGTAGTTAAATTAATCTAGACTGAAAAATAAGTTGTCTAAATATTAGTTATTAAGATTTAGTTAATATTATAAAACCTTATTCAGAGAGATATTAACATTTCAATAAGGATTACATGGAGACCAAAAATTAACAAAGTAAATAAAAAAGGATAATAGTAAAATGATAGAGTATAAAGTTGGTTTTTGAATTTTTAATTTAAAAATCAGATGAATAAGAAATAGTAACTTTTTGTTTAAATTTGCATTCCCTTGATTGCTAATGAGGTTAAATTTTTTAATCTAATTTTTGTTAAGCATCTATTCATATATTTTCTTTATATTTTCAATTGGGTTTTTCTGTCTTTTTCTCTTTGATTTGAGAAAGCTCTTTGAAATCCTCTATATGAATGCTTTACCTGTTTTATGGGTTATAGATAAATTCTCCCAATTAGTGTCTCTTTTTTTAAACTTTGTGATGTTCTTGGCTGTGATTCTTTTGATTCTCTTGTTTTTGGTATGTTGATACATGTACATATCTTTGCCACAATATTAACATTGTTTTAACCATAATAGTTTGACGAAAAGTGTTGATATCTATTAGAGAAAATACTTCCACCTTTTTTCCCCTGAATATTCTTTGCTGCTTTTGGTCAGTCTTCCATTGATCTTAAATTTTAAGATCATCTTTTGAAATCTCATTAAAAAACTGATATTTTGAATGGAATTGCATTGAATTTATAAATTAATTTGGAAAAGACTTGACATCTCCATAATAAATCTTTCCTTCCAGGTACATGGTGTAATTTTCAATATTAAATTTCAATTTTATATATTTTAATAATTATTTTAAGTTTTCCCACAAATGGCTTATCTCTGGTTTAATAGTTTCCTGGGGAGCTTAAGACTACTTTTTTTATTGTGACTGTAAATTTTTATTATGAAAATTGATTAATAGTGATGCATAGGAATGCAATTGATTTTGTATGTTGACCTTGAATCCAGTGAAGTTGAACTCTTTCATAATGGCCATTATCTATTCATAAACATTGTAAATATACAATATTTCATTAGTAGAGGCAATTATGTTTATTCTTTCCAAGTTGATATTACTTTATTCTTTTTCTTTTTTCTTTCTCTTTTTTTTTTTTTTTGAGATGGAGTCTCACTCTGTCACCCAGGCTGGAGTGTGGTGGCGCAATCTCAGCTCACTGCAAGCTCTGCCTCCCGGGTTCACGCCATTCTCCTGCCTCAGCCTCCTGAGTAGCTGGGACTACAGGCGCCTGCCACCATGCCCAGCTAATTTTTTGTATTTTTAGTAGAGACAGGGTTTCACCATGTTAGCCAGGATGGTCTCGATCTTCTGAACTCGTGATCCGCCCGCCTCGGCCTCCCAAAGTGCTGGGATTACAGGCGTGAGCCACTGCGCCCGGCCTACTTTATTCTTTTTCTTATAGTTTTTTATGCAACCTCCAATGAAATATTGACTAAAAATAGAGTTAACAAAAGTTTTGTTTACGTGTTTTTCTGTTCCTGGTTTAATGGGAATTGTTATGAATTCCACATTATGAATGTTGTTTGCTGCTGAGTTTTGAAAGTTATCTTTAACAGAGTAAGAATGTTACCTTTATGTCCCGGTTTAAGCGTCTTTTTTCTTTTCCTTTCCTCTTTTTATGGAGAAGAAAGTGAGGAATAATATTTTTATTAATCCTATATTATTAAATGACTGTTTAAGTAGCTATAGAAATTAACATAAAAAGCTGTTCAACATCATTAGTCACTAGGGAAATGCAAAATAAAATCACAATGGCATGTAATTACATACCTATTAAAATAGGTATAATAAAAATATGACAATAACAAGTGTTGACAAAGAGGTGGAGAAATTGGAACCACTGTCCTTTGCTGATGTGAATATGATACGTTATGGCCGTTTTGAAAAACAGCTTGATAGTCCTTTATAAAGCTAAATATACATTTACAATACAATACAGCACTGGTAGTTCTAGGATTTAACTTAGAGAAGTGAAAACAGGTTCACACAAATAGCTGTATAGAGAAGCTTTATCCATAATCCCCCTAAATTGGTGAGATTCAAAATATCTTTTAACTGGTGAATACATGAGCAACATATGATACATTCATACAATGAAACACTACCCTGCAATTACAACTGATAAGCTAATAATGTAGGCAAAAACATGAATGAATCTCAAATGTGTGTTACTAAGTAAAAGAAAGAGGCTATATAGTCACTGATTCCATTTATATGCCATTCTAGAAAAAAAATCACTATAGAAATAGAGAACAAATTAGTGGTATTGGAAGTTAAGGTCAGAGTTTGACTAAAAAAGGTAAAGACAAGAAGATTGTTTGGGTACGAACAGTTGTATTTATGATTGTGGTACTAGCTGAAGAACTCTAGGCACTGTAAAGCCCATAGAACAAAAACCAGTAGGAAAAAGAATTGGGTTGTTTTCCTATGGTTACATTTTCAATGTTCTTTATATTATTTTAATATAAGCTCTTTCACAGGCATGTACTTTGCAAATATTTTCTCTCAGTCTGCAGCTTATTGTTCAATGTCTTAACAGCAATTTCACAGAGCAAAGTTTTAATTATGATAAATGCCAATTTATTTTGTTATTGATAATGCTTTTCATAGCATGTCTAAAATCTCTTTACCTAAGCCAAATTAAAAAAGATTTCCCCCCATGATGCTATCTAATACAAGTTTTATAGTTTTAAGATTAACATTTAGTGTGTCCAGAGCTGGTTCCTGCTGGTGGGTTCATGGTCTGGCTGACTTCAAGAATGGAGCTGCGGACCTTCACAGTGAGTGTTACAGCTTTTAAAGATGGCACAGACCCAAAGAGTGAATGGTAGCAAGGTTTATTGTGAAGAGCGAAAGGACAAAGCTCCCACAGTATGGAAGGGGATCTGAGCAGGTTGCCACTGCGGACTGGGGTGACCAGCTTTTATTTCCTTATTGGTCCCTCCCATGTTCCATTTCCATCCTATCAGAGTACCCTTTTTTCAATCCTCCCCACGATTGGCTACTTTTAGAATCCTGCTGATTGGTGCATTTTACAGAGCGTTGATTGGTGCATTTTATGATCCCCTTGCTAGCTACAGAGTGCTGATTGGCGTGTTTTTACAGAGCGCTGATTAGTGCATTTTACAATCCCCTTGCTAGTACACAGTGATGATTGGTGCTTTTTTACAGAGCACTGATTGGTGCATTTTACAATCTTCTTTAAAGACAGGAAAGTTCCTGACTGGTGCGTTTTACAATCCTCTTGTAAGACAGGAAAGTTCCCCAAGTCCCCACTCGACCCAGGAAGTCCAGCTGGCCTCACCTCTCATTAGGATTATGAACATTTCAGTTATCTTTACCATAAAATGTGAGTTATGAATCAAGGTCCTTTTTTTTTCATGTGGATGCTCAGTTATTTCAACTCTATTTGTTGAAATGACTGCATTTTCCTTGTTGAATTACTATTGTTAATTATCAGTTGGTAATAATAATGTGTGTCTATTTCTGGACATCTTATTGTTTCATAGATCTTTGAGTTTGTTGTTCTTTACCAAAACCACACTTTCTTGATTACTGTAGCTTTAGAGTATACTATAGTACAGTATGCTAAATCTTATATTTCACTTGTGTGACTACAACTTTCTCCACTTTGATAATTTTCTTAGTCATTTTAATTTGTCTGCCCTTCCATATAAAATTTAAAATCAGCTTATCTATATTTATTTTTAAAAACTTACTTGTATTTTGGTTGGTATTGTGTTACATCTGTAGATAAATTTGGGGAGAATTTATGTGTTTACTCTGTGAGATTTTCTAATCCATGAACACAAGAAGTCTTTCTATTTATTTAGGCCTTCTTTGCTTTCTTTTGTCAATGTTTTATAGTTTTCAGCATAACAATCTTGTACATATATTGTTATTATATCTAAATATTTTATTTCTTAAAGCTAATGTAAATGGTTTAATTTATATAATTTAATTATTGATATATTTGAATTTATATCACTTTGCTACTTTGTAATATTTTTCCTATTTTTATGAGTTCTTTGTTTCTATTTTCCTGCATCTTCTGCCTTAGTTTGGACTGTTTTTTTTGGTGATTCCATTTTTGTTAGTACACTGGCTCCATTTAAATTTTTAAATTGTTCTAAGTTTTACAATACACATCTTTAACATCACAATTTACTTCAAACCATTTTAAACTGCTCAGAACATTATGCAAGCAATTTACTCCAATATACTTTTATCTTCATCTTCCTCTCTTTTTTTGCTATTTTTGTTGTAGATTCTACTTCTACATATGTTATACATTCAAACAATACATTGTTACTAATGTTTAAACTGTCACTTACTCTTAAAAGAAATTGAAAAATAAGAAAACATACTGCATTCATCATTCCTTTGTTTTCCATATATTTTTAAAAACTAACTTAATTTTTTTTTTTTTTGAGACGGAGTCTCGCTCTGTCGCCCAGGCTGGAGTGCAGTGGCGCGATCTCGGCTCACTGCAGGCTCCGCCCCCCGGGGTTTACGCCATTCTCCTGCCTCAGCCTCCCGAATAGCTGGGACTACAGGCGCCCGCCACGTCGCCCGGCTAATTTTTTGTATTTTTAGTAGAGACGGGGTTTCACCGTGTTAGCCAAGATGGTCTCGATCTCCTGACCTCGTGATCCGCCCGCCTCGGCCTCCCGAAGTGCTGGGATTACAGGCGTGAGCCACCGCGCCCGGCCAAAACTAACTTATTTTTAAGGAAGTTTACAAATGATAAATTCTTAACTTTTCTGTGTCTAAGTTTACTTTGCCTTCATTTCTGAAATATAATTTTGATGATGAGATAATTTAAGGTGACACTTTTGTTCAGAATTTAAAACTTCATTCCATTGTTATCTTGCCTGCAGTTTCTGATGGGATACGTACTATCATTTTTATCTTTGTTTCTCTCCATGTAAGGCTTCTTTCTGGGCTTCTAACAAAATTTTCTTTTTCACTGGTTTTCAGCAATGACATTCTATTGTGCATTGTTTTAGGTTTTCTATATTTTTAACCCACTTGATGCTCATTGACCTTCATAAATCTGTGGGTCTTTAGTTTACATCTATTTTGGAAGAATTCCAATTATTATTACTTTAAATATGCTTTCCATTTTGCTCCTTTCGAGGAATCTATAAATGTCTGTGTTATATTGTTTGATATTGTATCACAGGAGAATGAGACATCTTTATAACATTGTCCTTTATTTTTTATTTTTATTTATATTTATTTATTTATTTAGAGACAGAGTCTCGCTCCGTCGCCCAGGCTGGAGTGCAGTGGAGTGATCTGGGCTCACTGCAAGCTCCACCTCCTGGGTTCATGCCATTCTCCTGCCTCAGCTTCCCGGGTAGCTGGGACTACAGGCGCCCACCACCATGCCCAGCTAATTTTTTTGTATTTTTAGTAGAGACGGGGTTTCACCCTGTTAGCCAGGATGGTCTAGATCTCCCGACCTGGTGATCCACCTGCCTCGGCCTCCCGAAGTGCTGGGATTACAGGTGTGAGCCACGGCGCCTGGCCAACATTGTTCTTTATAATTATCTTCATATCTTTATGTTCACTAACTTTTTTTTTACTGTGCCTAACCTGCTATTTTTCTTATCCATTGAATTTTTCATTACATTTCATTTTGATATATTCTATTTTCTTTTTCATGTTTTCTTTTAAATACTTGAATATATTTATAATAGCAGTTTTAACACTTGTGTTTGCTAATCTCATCTCTAATATTTCTTAATTATTTTTAATTTATATGTTTCCTGAACATTTTTACATTTTCTTAATTCTGGATCTGTCTACTAATGTTTGATTACATATTACACATCACAATTTTTATATATGTAGCATTTTTATAAGGATTTTGTCTTTTTTTAAAGGCCATTGGTTTTTGTCCAACTAATCAGTTGAATTACTTTTATTTTTTCTTTTGATGCTATTTTAATAAAAATTTATTAGTGTGGGTCTAGAGTAGCCTTAATTCTAGGGATAGCTTTAGCCAATACCAAGGTGTAGGCCTTCTAGTGTCTCTACTGCATGCCTAAAGTGAACGTTGAGGGCTCTCTTCTCTTGATGATAGGAATTAGAAATAATTTTCAGCCCTGTTTAAGCTTTGAGAACTGTTCAGCTCACATCTCCTCAGTCATTCTTTGACTAATCTCCTAGAGTTTCACCCAATGCACTCACATCTTGGTAGTCATTAAAAATGTAAGAGGACCACTGTTTAGATTTTATTCTGCATAACTCCTTTCATTCTGGAACTCTGCCCTGTAGTTTCCAGCAACCTCAGACTTCTGGAATGCCAACATGTGTTTCCTCAACTCGGTCTACCATATTCAAGTTTTTATTACCTTCCTTACTCTGTAGCTCTAAGTGAAACTTCAGGCAAAAAGTAGGGCAACCTCAAGGCCATCTCGTTTGTTCCTCCCATTTCAGATATCACAGCCCTGTGCTGCCTATTGTCCAGTGTCTGAAATGTTTGTTTTATACAGTATGTCCATTTTTAAAAATTACCTAAAGCATTAGAGTAAATCCATCTCTATTACTCTAATAAGGTCAAAAACTATTCTGAAATTGTGTTCCTTTCTGAGAGAAAACATGTTTCCAAAAATATCATATATTTTGGAGTCCATTGTTGGCTATGTTTTCCAAACTTGGGGTATAAATTTATTCCATATCTGCCTATTGAGTACCTCAATAGCAATATGTGAAAGGTAAGAATTTAAAGGATTTTTAAGATTTCTGATTGCTTTGGTATTCAATTTGGCTTTATAATGTGTATACATATATTTTACATAGAATTAGTAGTTTGATAAGAGAAATTAGTGCTTTGGGCTTATGAAAGCAGTATAATATGACAACTAACTGAGTCTGAATTATTACTGACATGACTGGAGCCTGGCTCTTTCACTACTGTCTTAATCTGTTTGGGTTGCTATAACAGAATACCTGAGACTGAGTAACTTATAAGGAATTAAAGTTAATTTTCTCATAGTTCTGGAGGCTGAGAAGTCAAAGACCAACCTGAGACTGAGTAACTTATAAGGAATTAAAGTTAATTTTCTCATAGTTCTGGAGGCTGAGAAGTCAAAGACCAACCTGAGACTGAGTAACTTATAAAGAATTAAAGTTACTTTTCTCATAGTTCTGGAGGCTGAGAAGTCAAAGACCAAGGCACTGGCAGGTTTAGTTGTCTTATGAGGGTCCAGTCTCTGCATCTAAGGTGGCAGGTTAAATGCTGCATCCTCTGGAAGGGAGGAAGCCCGTGTCTTCACATGGCAATAGGTTGAAGGGCACAAAGGGACAAACTCCCTTGGCAAAGCCATTTTGTAAGGACACTTAATCTCATTTATGAGGGCTTTGTCTTCATGACTCATTCACTTCCCAGAGGACGCACCTTCCAATACTATTACTTTGAGGATTGAATTTTAACATGAATTTTGGAGAGTACAAAAACATCAAGGCATAGCACTTATAAGCCATAAGGACTTGTATAATTTTGTGGAAAATTACACAAATTACTCATACTCTCCATCCCTCATATTGCTCAACTGTAAAATGAGGATAATAAAAGTACCTGCTTTACAGTGTTTGAATTACTTAATCAAATTAACTATATTTGCTGCACTTGGTGTTTTACAGTCATCAGGGATGCCTGGCTGCAGAATCTTAGGGACATCATTCACACTGTATTTTATTTTTTAGCACTCAGTTAATGTTATCATTTGTTATTTTTCTTATTAACATTGCATGTGGGAGACATACTTCTGTACAAAATAAAACCTATATATATAAATTTAACTTCAGGCCATATAAAATATTTAGTCTTCTCTGCCAATTGTTTGTGCATTTTATTTTTTCAATTTACGTTAAGATTAAAAGATTTTT
Organism: Pan paniscus; assembly: GCF_029289425.2. Classification (NCBI taxonomy): domain Eukaryota; kingdom Metazoa; phylum Chordata; class Mammalia; order Primates; family Hominidae; genus Pan; species Pan paniscus. Next base: position 173,498,807 of record NC_073254.2, read on the forward strand.
TTCCTCCTAAAATCCTATTTCATCATCTAAATTTTATCATTTTCAAGAAGTGGTAATATTACCACACAGTTTTCTCTAATTTTGTATATTATAAATAAGTTCCTATAAAGTTATATGTAAATCAAATATTAGAAACAAACCCTTGAAAGGCTTACTAGTTAAAACAAAAGTACATTATTTAGTTACTCAAGTAAAATTTTTCTATAGCTTATATTGATGCCCAATTAAAGTTTTTCTGTTTTTCTCCCTGTTTGATACTGACAGTAATCACAGAGAATAAGAACAATTACTCATAGGGAAAAGTCAATTAGATATATAACAAATCTGTCAACAGCTACACTGAGGCTAGAGCACAGAATAACACATGTTCAGGGAAAGAAAAGTCAAAATAAAACTGTAAAACCCAGAAAAAGGAATATTTCAAAAAAGATGTGACCACTTGTGTCAAATATTGGGTTTTTGTTAAAATTGATCATTGCATTTAGTAATGTAGAGTCATAGATGACCTCGACAAACAATTTTGATAAAGTGTTTAGAAAAATATCTGATTATTTTCAAATAGAATTAGAAAAGGAAATTGGAAGTAAATATCACATATGAAACTTTTTTATAGTGTTTTACTTTAAGAAATTAAGAAATGTGAGTTTTTAGTAGAATGTAAAGTGAACAGAGGATTTGCATGCCATGTGTGTCTTCTCTGTGAGAGAAATAATAGCATTTCTCCAGACTAATAATATTGATCTAGTAAAGACAGAAAAATTGTTTTTGCGGAATAGTCAGAAAAAAAATATCCTGGAGAAATGTCTTTGATGTGTTTATTTTAAAGCTGTTGGTATTAGACTGTGGAAATGTTCTTCTGGAGAATAAGAACAGGGATGCGATGTTGGGGTTTAATGAGAAAAGATAAAGTATGAGAAAAGTTATCTGTTAGAGTGAAATAATAAATGGCCCAGGAAAATACAGTAGGCTCATATGGCATCCTTAAAGAGTCACTTGAAGCTAGCGATCATGAATTTCAAGTGACACTAGGCGGCATTGTTGAAAGTTTTTTTCCAGCCATATGCTTCTAGGTGAAGTGAGCCACAGATATCTGGCTGTGCGGAGTATATAAAGAGATGGCTTAATGAGAAACACATTTTTAACAATTAAGTGCAAAAATGGGTAAAATAGGTTGAGGATACATGAAAGGAAGCAAGTATAATGACTGACTAAGCTAAGAAAGAAGACAAGAACAGACATTAGAGGTACGAAAGAAAGGGAAAATATGGTAAATGCAACTGATTCAAGATAATTGTGAGGTTACTGCAGTCTACAGATGGATTGATCACTATGAGTGGGTTGCATATGTTTGTAATGATAAAGTCAAGGGTATGACCACAGCAGGGAATGGCTGACATAAGACCGAAGACATGACCATTGGAGGAGACATGGGACGAAGATACCAGAGTATTGGAAAGAATTAGCAAAATAGAGCCAAGTGCAATGACGCATGCCTGTAATCCTAGCTACTCAGGAGGCTGAGGTGGGAGGATCCCTGGAGCCCACGAGTTCAAAGCTGTACTGAGCTATTCACACCACTGCACTCCATCATGGGTAACAGAACAACACTCTAGCTCTTAAAAAAAAAAAGATTCATCAAAATGGACAGACATTGTTGAAATAATTTTTAAGAACTATGACAATAGTTTTTCCGGAAAGACTGATAGTGATCTAAGAGGAGTAAGGTAGAATGGTAGGTGATTGGGTGTTGTAGTCTGGTGACATTATATACAAAGATTAGTGTTTTTATAGGGATAAAAAAGAGAGTAGACAGTAATAAGTGATTACTAGCGAAGAGGACACCAACCTTACCTGCAGACCCCACCTCTGACATGGGCTGTAAGGGGTTTGAGAATGACAACATTCACCACTTGAGATTAACACAAAAAATGATTATTCATTTAAGTGAGTGCACACACACACACACACACACACACACACACACAATCATGTTTCTGGATGCAAAAATTCTTAACAAATTCCAAAAAACTCAAGTTATACATACTACAAGCTGTGCTCTCTGACTATAATGCAATAAAATTTTAAAAATTGTATAATCAAAGTAAAACTCAATTTTCCCATGTACTTAGAAACCAGAAATCACATTTTAAGTTTGAGGGTTAAAACAGAAATTATTATTACAACTATGTAATATTTGGAGCTCATTTAAATGAAATCATCATATATAAAGGCAAGCATTATATAACAAAAATTATACTTAGAAGAAAAATGTGTACCCATAATGTATGTATTAAACAATGAGTAACATTACTTTCTAAAAACATAACCACCCTGTTAGGCACTTTCTAACTCTTAAAGAAATGTCACATTATAGATATTTAGCTAATTTTATTGAACAGCCAAGGGCTCAGAGAGACTTAGCACCTCAGTCACGAAGCTACTTAGAAGCAAAGGTTGGATTTGATTTTATATCTGTTTTATAATCTGCCAATCATACTGCAGGGAAATGAATACATTGCCTTAGCATGCTGAACTTACTAGTCATGCATCACTTAACGAAGAGATACATTCTGAGAAATGTGTGGTCGGGCAATTTCATCATGGTGTGACCGTCATAGAGTGTACCTATGCAAACCTAGACGGTAGAGCCTATCATACCTGGACTATACGGCATAACCTGTTGTTCACAGGCTACAAACCTGTACAGCACATTACTGTAATGAATGTTGTAGGTAGTTGTAGCACAATATAAAGTATTTGTGTATCTCAACATAGAAAAGCTACAGAGAAAATAATATATTATGATCTTATGGTACTACATGTGGTTCTTCATTGACAGAAACATGCAGCACATGATTGTACTTGTTTGCCTGTTTGTTTGTTTTTGAGACAGAGTCTTGTTCTGTCACCCAGGCTGGAATGCAGTGGCATGATCTCAGCTCACTGCAACCTCCGCCTTCTGAGTTCAAGTGATTCTTGTGCCTCAGCCTCCCCAGTAGCTAGGATTACACACATGTGCCACCACACCTGGCTAATTTTTGTATTTTTAGTAGAGATGGGGTTTCACCATGTTGGCAGGCTGGTCTCAAACTGCAGACTTCAAGTGGTCTGGCTGCCTCGGCCTCCCACAGTGCTGGGATTACAGGCATGAGCCACCGTGCCCAGCCACAAGACTGTACTTCTTTCCACAAAACCATAGTCTTTCTTTTCCTCCGAGAATGACTTGTTCTCCATCCTAACATCCAACCAGAGGAAGATCGCTGTCTCAGTATTTAGACATGGATTCTGATGACTTATATATGTGTATATATATTTAGATATAATGTTAGCCTCCCATTTCCTCCCTAATAAAGCTCTGTTGTGTGATGGGAAATGAATGACTCCAATCAAATTGGATAACTTTGGCTTGCCAAAAGTGCAAGGACTACATACTGCTGCAAGTGCCTCAAAGAAAGTTCATAGAACTCTTTGTTTCTGACCATTTTGTGATGTCATTTTCTGAAAATTCACATTTCTGTGTCTCCTGTTGACTAGAATAATACAAAATCTGGAATAATTTGCTACTTTCTTATCGAAAGTGTTTTGCTGCTGCTTCCCTAGTGGCCTTGTTCCTTGCAGAGCACTCTGAATTGCATGATCCATTTTGCTTTTAGAGAAACAATATTTTCATGGTTTAAAATCATTACTTGGTAAGGAAGAACTTAATGTTTGTTCCATAGTGCATTTGGCTCAGAAAACTTAAATTTCTTTTTCCATATTTTTCTTTCTCTATAAAATTCCAATTATAATTAGGAAAGGTGTTTCTCCACAACCACCTTATTTCTTTCTCTTGCTGTTGTTGAACCTACTCAATAAGTAAAAGCAAAACAAAAACAACAATGACACAATAATTTAAATAAAAAGGAAAAGGAGCAAGTTTTAAAATTTGCTTTTCAAAAATTTAGAGGCTTCAAAATGGGACTGTTGTTTTCCTGCCTGTATCTTACTTGGTATTAGCATTTAAACAATATCCAGTAAAACAATGCATTTGCATTATTATATTTCTATTTAGAAGCAAATAAACATGAATTTCTTTGTGGAAAAATATGCATATTTTAGAACTACAGACATTACAGTGAAATAATTAAACCCAAGTTAATGAAAGTTGAGAATTACTATACATAATTACTAAATATAAAAATTAGAGAGACCTAAATCATGGTATTTCCAATATTTTCAGCTTCCCAAATATTTGGAATGTTTCAGACCAAGTGAATTTCCCTGTTTTATCTATGTTGAGAAATGTTTTACTTCATTTCTTTTTGCTTTATGTTCAAGTATTTTTTCTTCCACTGATCATTTATAAAAGCTTCCACAAGAGATAAGAAACCCTGTGTGATCACAAAAAGAATTGATAGATGTTGGATGACTTTTTAGTTTTATGTATTTTTGTAGTTTTTTTGAAATGCATCATTATATTTCTTAATAACTTTCAGCAGAAATCTCAGACATGAAAATAACTTTGCTTACTTATGTATTCTGATTAGTTAACAAAGATACAGATGCTTGGAAGCTAGATTCCCTCGTCTAAGTAAGATACATGTTCTTTGTGGAGAAAACTCATTGAGAAAAGCAAATGATGGATTAGAAGGTGGCTAGTGAACAAAGAATTAAAGCAAAGGCGACTGGATGTTTTTAACAGCTCTTCCATCTGGATAATCTCACTGAATGTAACAGATAACTCTGGAAAACTTTTTTACAAGTGTGAGAAAATTAGACTATCTTAGGCCAGGTGCAGTGGCTCACACCTATAATCCCAGCACTTTGGGAAGTCAAGGTGGGCGGATCACCTGAGGTCGAGAGTTCAAGACCAGCTTGGCCAACATAATGAAACCCTATCTCTACTAAAAATGCAGAAATCAGCTGGGGTGTGGTGGCACACACCTCTAATCCCAGCTACTTTGGGAGGCTGACGCACCAGAATCGCTTGAACCTGGGAGGGGGAGGTTCTAGTGAGCTAAGATCATGCCACTGGACACCAGCCTACACACCAGCCTGTGCAACAGAGTGAGACTGTCTAAAAAAAGAAAAAGTTGTGCCACTGCACTCTAGCCAGGGCAACAAGAGCGAAACTCCATCTCAGAAAAAGAAAAAAGAAAAAAAAAATTTAGACTATCTTTTCCTTTTAAATAGGCTAAATAGGTAAAAGGTGAAAACTTGCTGTTGTCTTTCCATTTTCCAGATTGCTCATTGGGTTGTATCCTTTATATTATGACAAAACCACTATCAAAGTCCCATTGTAATTGGTAGTGTTTTCCTGGCTTGTGTGAGGAATATTCCTGTCATTTCTTGTTTCTTAAATGTATCTCTTAATGTTATGAATCACATTCATCAAGATGGCTTCAATGTGTCACCAATTACTCTATACATAAACACATCAAATGAGTTATTATTGCTTCCTTGTTTGTTAATTAAATAATCACAAATTATTGCACATTTGTGTATTTTTCTTTTTCCAGCCTGCTTTCTTTTTTGTTTCATCCATAGCTTTTCCCAGCTATCAGTACACATGCCTGTCACTGCCTCTCCCTCCCACTTTCTTTGTTACTTCTAACCTATTGCTGAGTTACAAATTAGATTGTCAAGGTTGCTGTGTCTGTGTACAAAATAAAAATAAATTACTCTGCGTGATGGCGTAATGGACTCTTCTACATACATTGCCTTGAATTTAGCGTAAAGCAGTATTCTATCTTCTCAGGAGTGTCATGTTAAAACTGATGTCATTGGATGTTAAAAGCTGCTTAGTATAAGAGATTTAAAAGTTGAATACAAACTTATAAATTATGGAATGAAAAAAGAGCTAAAGATGCTCCTTTACGAAACAATTAATCAGGGCCTGGAACATGTAGAGTTCATAGTGAATAAGGAGGAGGCGAAGATTTCATTGGTATTTCCACACATACTAGGTCATGTAATTTTGTGTTGTTTTTCTTCAGAACATCTTTTAGGACAGTATTCTCAGGAGGCTAGTTTAAAAAATTTTGGCTTATGAACATTATGATATCCATTTTATAATTGTAATATTAACATTATAATATCCATTTTGTGCTTATTACCTGGGCTGTTTTTTTTAAAAAAAACCTCTTATTTTTAAACAAGTAATGCGTTCACATGTAACAAAGTTTGAAGGTTTTGAAAGACTAGTAGGTTAACAATGTTTCTTTCTCCTTATAAACCCCAGGCCCCCAGTTTCCCTCCTTAAAGTCAGCAATGTACATTCTTTGATTATTCTGGAGATACACAGAATATATCTTTTAGACAGCATACTTTTTTTATGTATTACTTTTTCACTTCACAAGATAACAAAGACCATTCTGAGTTCACAGAGTGTCTGTTTACATTTTTTTTCTTTTTTTTTTTTGGAGACAGAGTCTTGCTCTATTGCCCAGGCTGGAGTGCAGTGGCACCATCTTGGCTCACTGCAACCTCTGGCTCCTGGATTCAAGCAATTCTTATGCCTCAGTCTCCAAAGTAGCTGGGACTACAGGCACTTGCCACCACACCCAGCTAATTTTTCTATTTGTACTAGAGACAGGGTTTTACCATGTTGCACAGGATGGTCTCGATCTCCTGACCTCGTGATCTGCCTGCCTTGGCCTCCCAAAGTTCTGGGATTACAGGCGTGAGCCACTGCGCCCGGCCTCAAATCTTTTTCTATTACAAAATATGCTGCCAATGAATACACATATCTATAAATATAAATGTTTGCACATACATGTGAACTATTTAAATATGTCTGAAGTCTTACTATTGATTGTGTTACAGAAACATGAGTGGGTGAGAATGAGATAAATCATAAATATAAGGGAATATAAATTTCTGATTTGGGGTGTGTGTGCTTTATATACACATACATATATCTAATGTATATGTATACAAGGAGAGGGAGAAAGACTTTAAGTATTGTAAATTTTGGCATTTATAAAATATTTTATAACAGAAAAACATAAACCATTAAATAAAAAGGAGAAGGGATTGGTGTGGATCTTGCCTGAGTACTGGTTTGGCAGGCTTGCACGGCACATAATTAGGCAACATATTAGCACTGGCTTCTAATTCTTATCTTACGTTGTATGGATTATGGTAAACTTTCTGAAAGCTTAATCACATGTAATGTAGGAAATTATCTGACCCTTCCCAATAATTACTATAAAGAATAAATGAAGTTACATTGGTGAAAACATTCCTAGAACTTTATTTTCAAACATGTTTCAGAAGACTTGTGTCAGAAAAATCTTAGTTATTAAAAATCTTTAATCAGGATTAAAAAAGAGGTATGTTTCCTTAGATAAGTTTTCCCTTGTTTTATTTTTTTTTTAAATATTGCATTGTCATAGACTGTTTTTTCCCTAAATATGTGAGGTAAGAAATCCAGGTAGCTTAGTTTATTATAGGTACCCCCATTGTCCTGGGTATGTCTGAAAGACATTCAATATTGAGGTGGGACCAAGGGAATTTCTAATGGCAGTGGATTATTCTGTTCAATCTATTGTTCTTACATGAGTACCATGTCCCATCCATCACCTAAAGTTCTCTCCAGGCCTTGCTGTTGTGTTGTGAAATAGGCATTTGCTGTTACAGTTCTAGGATCACTGCTTACAGCCTTCTTTGGTGTATCAAGCAGCATTCCAAAAGAAAAAGACAGACTGCTTTAAGCTCATGGATATCGTGATTATTTACTCAGAGGAGAAATGTAAGGCTATGCTTATTGTCACAGAGAAAATATCTCTATTGCCAAGTTGCTCTTTTTTTTGGTGGGGGGAGGGGAAGGTATATTTAACTCTTCACACTGAAGATGTAACTCTCATGGTATCTTGGGAACCATCTGGTCTGAATTAGGTACAGGACAATAAAGGAGGCAGTTAATTTATAAGAAAGATCAGTGATTGGGATGGGGAGGGCCTGGCCTCTGATCTCTCCTAGTCATTTATAGAATAAAAACAATGACGAAGAGAGTTAAGCTACAATCTAAGAAGCAGAATTGCAAACCTGCTAGGTGACTCAGTCTCCAGGGCTTACCTTCCCCCTTTACATAATAAATTTAGAGAGTCCTGAAATGTTATTTTCTTTGACAACTTAAATACCATAGTGTTGTCATCTCTCAGTAACCATGGGAGATTGATTCCAGGACCTTCCACAGATGCCAAAATCCAAGAATGCTCAATTCCTTGATATAAAATGGCATGGTATTCGCATATAATCTAAGCACATCCTCCAATATACTGAAATCATCTCTAGACTACTTATGATGGCTAATACAATGTAAATACTATGTAAATAGCAGTTATATTGTATTGATTAGGGAATAAGAAAAAAAGTCTGCACATATTCAGTGCGTATGCCATTTATATATAGATAGATATATAGAAATTTTTATGTAGATATATTTCTCTTCTTTTTTTTCCCCTCTCTCTGCTGTTGGTTGAATCCAAAGATGTGGAACCCATGGATACAAAGGGCTGACTGTATTCTGAAAAAAAGAAAGAAGGGTGTGGGCAAGACCCAGTTTAGATGAGATGGCCAGGGAAAGTAAGTTTTGCTATAGATATTTAAGTTGGTTTCTTCTCCATTGATAAGAGTCTCTAATGATTTAGTCATACTTCTCTTCCTGGTGCAGAAAGAAAGACACTTTTACTAATGGAAATTTCATTCATAGATAAAACTTTCCCCTATAAAAGGGCAATTTCTTAGAGCTTCAATGTTACAGTTTCTCAAAATGAGCAGATCAAATTAATTCTGATGCCAAAAGGGTGTATTTTAGAGTGGCATATTCTAATCTCCTACAGTCATATTTTGGTGTTATGGGTCCTAAGCCCCATCAGTTTATTTGGGTTTTAGTTTCCTCATTTTAAATGGGTGTAAGAATTATATGTTTCTCAACAACAATTGTGAAAATTAAGTGAACTAGTATAGAAAGTACTCAAAAGGTTGCCTAGCATATAGTTATAAGAAATAAAAGTAAAATCATAAGTCCCTCAACTGACTGAATGAGCCCCCTCTTGGCCATGGGGATCCCAGAGAAACCTTGGAAGCTGAGTTGCTGGTCATGATGGGATAGGAAGTCTGACACACCCCATTATACCCCTCCCCTGTTAAGAGCCCTTAGGCTTTCTTCCCTAAGGGCTAAATGGAAACCAGCCTTTCAAAAGGCTCCACCACTGATTTCAACCAACCACCTGATGCTGCCCCTCCCTTTGTGGTTCTCACACAAAAGCCAATCAGCATTCCTTCCTGATTAGAGATCACCAATCACAGAGTGGTTCTGGCCAGTCTACAGAGGCCACACAGAGAGGATTTTCCTGTTCTCTGCTTCATATTTTTATGTTGGAGAGCTGAAAACTTCACCCTTGGATCATATTAAGGCTGCCATTTCTGAACATGGGACTCATGGAGAGTCATAAAGCTCAATTGTGCATGCACATGTTTCTCCTTTTATAAATATTTGTGACTCATCCCATAGCTTATTGAATATGTATATTTGGCCACCCCATTGAGCATAAATTCTTGTCTTGTTCTTCCTACTCTTAAAGTGCTTCTTTTTGGCTTCTGGCAGGAGGCTACCCTTCCCAGCCTGTCAGAATGGCGCCCATAGGCTGCAACCCTTTATGAGAAATAAAACTCTCCTTTCCAAATTTATGAACCTCATCATTCTAGAGTTGACAGTACACACAGACACACATAAAATCAGTTGTTATGAAAATTAAGTTGATAATAAACTGTATTAGCATCAAATAGAAATGAAAAGTGAGGTCTTAATGTAGCTAGCACAGACACAGCAACTACTCACATATTGAAACAAAGATGATAAACACATTCCTAGCGAATATGAAGATATCTAGACACATATTTTAGAACAAAATTAGGTTGAAAATTTAAGCAAGTTAAAGTGCAATAAAGTATAATTAGAAAAAAGAAAATATTAATCTCAAAAATGACAAGCCATGTGGTGAATCCCCAAAACATACATATAGCTTCATCTAGCAAATACTATGAAATATAATATAGTAATCACATATAGACCTATATATGTATATTATATATGTATAAACGAGCTTCTTTACTCAAATAAAGATACTGATAGATTTTACGACACACCGCCCTAAAAGAAAAGCAGAACATGCCACCTCAGATATGCCTCTTTGTGTAAGGATTATTTTCATCTGATCATTTTGAGAAACTGCAGATACAGGATAAGCTTTAAAAAGCTACCCTCTTGTAAGAGAAGGGTACATGTATGAAAGAAATCTTCATTTCTAAGGTTGTCTCCCTCTTTGCACCAGGAAGGGAAGGATGAATGAGTCACTGAGACTCATCAATGGAGAAGGAACTGAGAGTTAAGTCTGCATGATAAATCTTGCCTTTTTTGACCACCTGATCCTAACTGTGCTTTTCCCCACATTCTTTTTTTCTTTGTTTTTGAAAACCATTGTACTAGAGCTTAGAGACAGAGCTACAATGGTTGACTCATGAACAACATGGATTTAAACTGCAAGGGCCCGCCACTAGTGGACTTTCTTTTGCCTCTTCTAGCCTTGAGAGAGCAAGATGAATTTTTTCTCTTTCTCCTCCTCCTCAGCTTAATGTGAAGACAACAATGATCAAGACATTTATGATGATCCACTTTTATTTAATAAATAGTAAATACATTTTCTTTTCCTATGATTTTCTTAATATTTTCTTTTATCTAGCTTATTTTATTGTAAGGATACAGTATATCATACATATAACATACAAAATATGTGTTAATTGACTGCTTCTCTTGTCATTAAGGCTTCAGGTCAATAGCAGGCTATTGGGAGAGCTGACAGTTGTGAGCAAATTTTCAGCTGACTAGAAATTCAGTGCCCCTAATGCCTGTGTTGTTCAAGGGTCAACTGTACTTTGAAATCTACTTTAGAGATTTATTCATTTCTCTGGGTTAACTCCCATCTATATAGGAGTTACACACGTTATTAAACATTTGTGTATTTCTTGTTAATCTGTATCTTTTTACAGGGGCTCCTAGCTAAGAACTCAAGAGGGGTAGAGAGGAAAATTATTCCTTCTCCCCTACAATATGCTTTAATATTTTCATATAAAGTATAATGAGTCATTATAACACTGGGTACAATAACTATTTTTAGTGTAAACTACAATATTCATCTCCCACTTTCTACTGAGCTTTATACTTTTTAAGCTCAAAGAAGTCATTATTTATATATTAAAAGCAATATTTAATATAAGTATTTTCTGAGTCTGACAATTTCTCACTTTGAAATGTAAAAACAAAATTTGGCATTCTGTGATTTGACAACTTATTATTTATGATCCTCTTTCAGACCATTATGTATTTGCTTTCTCTGCCCTTCAGGGAGATAAAAATATCAATCTTTTCTCTGGGGTAGTCTGCATTTCATCTGCCTGTGTCTGCGTCTTGAACGGTTCATTACACAGACCTGAATTTGCTTACTTAATGTGTCAGTTAGTATAAAAAGATTCTATTGCACTCTTTTGATATTTTGGAAGCTTTTCTTTCTTCCTTTTTCTTTTTTGGAAAAGGATAAAATGTTGTAGGGAAACCACACAAAAACAATTTTACTTTGTTTTCGATATTAAAAAGAACAAATTGGAAAACTTGTGAATAAATTCTGGAATGCACTTGCTTTGAGTCTGCCTTTGGTTAGCTTTAGAAACTGCTTTAGATTACCTTTGGAAACAGGAAAAATAAACAAAACAAAAAGTGTCACTAAATAGGAAATCTTCCTTTTGCTTTCAACTAGTTCATATTTATATCTAAAAAATCAAAGTGAATCACATTTACATTCTTCTCAAATACAAAAATGAACTTGTAGAAATTTGAAATATATTATTAATTTCATGTTATTTGAAAGCCAATTGCTTTTTCATTCCTATTCTGTCCTTTGAAAATAAATTTTTTATATCTTTTGACATTATAAAGCCTCTAGAGATCTCTTTAATAAAGCATCAAGGAAAGTATTTATCAAAAGACTAATAGGTAAGCATTCTTTCACAACTTAAATAGTAAATGTTATTGTATAATATTAATAAATTTGTATTTGATATTGAAAATAAATCTTGCACTTACTATAAGTATATGTTACTATACAAGTATAATTAGTACTCTGTAAATAATTAATGGTATCATTCATATACCAGATATATACCAAATGCAGTAAATCTCCATAATTCTTTCATAATTTAAAAGTAGTTTCTGTACCTATTAGTATTATGATTGCATATTCACAATCTCTTAAAGTTTGAATGAAAATGCTATTCAGAAAAAACTTTAAATCAAAATATATTTTCTAAATGCAAATGTAAAAAATGTTTCAAATATAAATGGTTTGAAAAAAACTTTAACTCCATTTTTTGTTAGTAAAATCATTAGACTTATGATGTGTATAGATTAAAGGGTTCCCATAATGATAATGTTTTTAGAGTTCAGAGAAAATCTCCAGCCCCTTCAACCAGGACTGCCCCTTGAATGTACAGGGCCCTCCACAAATATTTTGTGAAACAGGATTTGTTTATATAAACAATTTGAATAAAAGTTGTATTACAAAAGGCTGGGCACAGTGGCTCACACATATAATCCCGGCACTTTGGGAGGCCAAGGCTGGCTGATCATGAGGTCAAGAAATTGAGACCATCCTGGCCAACACGGTGAAACCCCGTCTCTACTAAAAATACAAAAATTAGCTGCGCATGGTGGTGTGTGCCTGTAGTCCCAGCTACTGGGGAGGGTGAGGCAGGAGAGTCGCTTGAACCCAGGAGTCAGAGATTGCAGTGAGCCAAGATCACACCACTGCACTCCTGGCGACAGAGCAAGACTCCGTCTCTAAAAATAAAAATAAAAAAAGTTGTATTACAAAATTCCTGGCCCCATGTAAGAGTCAATGATTTATCACTGATTATTTAGAAAAATGGGTAGAGAAGAGGCACCTAATTGTTCATTTTCCAGTAAGTACATGGATAGATTTTTTAAATAGGGTCTGGATACCCTATTTAAAAATCCTGTTCACTTTCAGCAGACAAGCTTTCCTTCTCTGTTTCAAATGCATCATTCTTCGCTAAGTTTATACCTTTTGCCATAAATGAAAGGTAATAACATTATTATAACTGACAATGCCTTGGCTCTTTGGAACCTGTTTGTGCTAAACAACATAAAACTTTTTGCCCCTGCATTTCCTTAATACTGTTTATTAAATGTTCAGTGCAGCATTACTCAAGACAGCACGTTATCCACATGAAGCTTTACTGGCTTCCAGTGATTCTTGCAAAGGCTAATACTGTACTTCAATTATCATAAACAAAAATGCAAGTCTTAACCAGAGTATGAAGAAAAATGTAAGTAAAAATTAATTTTCTGAGCATGAAAAGAAGGAAGGAAGGAAAAAAGAAAAATTGTCTTAGTTGTTAAGGCATAAATAAATTACAACAAATAATCCTTGAGAACAAATATTAATACTGCTAATTAACCACTAGTCAGTTTTAGAAATTGAGTTACTTGTTCAAATTTCCCACCCTCTTATCCACATATTTATTTTAGAAAATTGGCTGATAGTGCAGTATGACCTCAGCCACTGGTACCATTTCTTTGGTCCAAGTTCATTAGCACCTAATTCAAACAAGACCAATAAATACATTCATTAGCACATTCAAAACTGGGTCACAAATATTTTAATGTTTTTTTCTCTCATAGCTAGGTTGTAATATGTAACGCTTAGAATGTATTAATGGTTATTTTTTCCCCCCACAATGGAAAAAAAGTCATTTTGGACTTGGAGAAATGGAAGCCAACCTAAAGAGATATGCAGAGAAAGAGTGAAACAGAGGACATGGCAGCATGTGATAATTATAAATCCAGTGATCTCCAAGATTCAGAATCATTCCAGGCATTCTTTACTTAGTCACTCATGCTTTCCTTGAATTTCATGAGCCTATACAATCTTCTGCTTAAGTTAGAATTCTGTCACTTAAAAATATCAAATACCAGTGTTAAACACAAATTAAAAAAAAACAAAATATATAGGCCTGCTTTAACTACAGTGCTAAGAATCAATTACAAATAAATCAAAATGCTTTCAAATTTGGAATATACAAAAGATCTTTTTCCTATTAAGCAATGGATTGGTAGATACTTAAAATAAATGATTAAAAATTACTAAAAACAATTCAATCAATGCCTTTTTAATTTGATGGTACAATGTCAATGAAACAGAAAGGGGTTTTAAACCCAAATGCATTTATTGGGAATTGTTTCAAATATTTAAGAAATAGATTATTACTATGCTATGAAATCTATTCCAAAAGCAGTTTTGAAATCTAGCTGAGTAAACTCCTTTAGGGTCTAAAGCCTAGGAATAATCCTCTATGGTGCTGTTTTTGGCCCTCTGGGACCATATTGTGCCCTCTGGGTTATCCTTCCCCTATTGATAAACAATGGAATGTGTTACCAGAGAATTAGTTCTATCAATTTTTTTTTCACCATTCAAATTTTATGGTCCAATGACCTTTTAAAATTTCCTTCTCACTGATGCTTTTAGTCTGAGATGGCAGTGTTTCTGCTGGTAAAAATTCCAAAGAACTTATTGGGTCACCCATGTATGTCATAGGTATTCACTCTATCAGACAAGTGGCTTTTCTGTAGATTTTCCTAGATAGTTTCTTCTTCATTTTTAGCCCCGAGATTGCTAGAATCTCCCTAGTTTTGTTGAGAGAAATGGTGATTTACTCTCTTAATAATTTTAAAGGTTCTATGTGACTAAATACTTCGATCTTTTGATCTTTCTGATGTATTAGCAAGAAGTTGTAAAGCCACACACTCAGATATTTCTCTATGCAACATTTTGGGAGCAATCTCATAATTTTACAAGTTACTACCATCTGGTGGGCTAAGAACACCCAAATCACCTCCTCCTGCTTTCTATTTGTTAAACAGGTTTCCCTCAATTTACCTCTTTCTTTTCACATTTTCCAATAAGCAGTGAGAAGAAACGAGATGGTACATTCATCACTTTGCTTATAAATTTCAGATAAACATCAGGGTTCATCCTGTCATTTACAAGTACAGCTCTCTAAACAACTGCAGGATAATACTTTGTTGAGCTTCCTGTCACAGTGATACAAGGGTTCCCTTTATAACACATGCCTCCCTTCCTGCTGGGCTCTCAGCAGCAATACCTTCAAAGTTCATGTTTCTATTAATCATTGGTAGAGATATGATTCCCAATTATTTAGGTATTCTCTAAAGTGGTTTAAGAGTCTATGCCACACTCCTTCACTTCCTTCTGAGCCCTCACTAGCAGAGTCACTAACATCCATGTGTCTGCTGGTCCATCCAAGATAATTGGGGCTTTTTCTATCATGATCCTCAAATTCTTTCAGTCTGCCCACTGCCCAATTCTAAAGCCATTTCTCCATTTTCAGAGTTACAATAGCACTCCACTTCTAATATCTGTATTATATTTCTAATGCTGTGTAAAAATTATTACAAACATAATTGCTTAAAACAACACACATTATCTTACAATTCCGTAAGTCAGTTATCTGGATGAGCTCTTATCAGGAGGCTGAGGGAAAAAATCCACTTTCAAGCTCATTCAGGTCATTGGCCAAATTCAGCTACTTGCAGCTATAAGACAGAGGCCTCCATTTTCTTTTTCATGGTCCGCGGAGGGCAGCCTAAACTCCAGCAGACATCCCTCTGACCCTTGCCCTATAGTCCCCTAAACATTACAGCTAGCCACATATCAAATTCTTCTCGTTCTTGATATATCTCTGACTTCTGATTTTGCTCTCTTTTATCTTCTCTGTTTGCATCTCTCTGTCTCCAGCCAGATAAAGCTATCTGCTTTTAAGAGGTCATATGATTGCAGTGAGTCTACTCAGTCATATAGATCTGTAACCTT
This sequence comes from Pan paniscus, assembly GCF_029289425.2. Taxonomy (NCBI): domain Eukaryota; kingdom Metazoa; phylum Chordata; class Mammalia; order Primates; family Hominidae; genus Pan; species Pan paniscus. Next base: position 173,514,757 of record NC_073254.2, read on the forward strand.
AATTCTATGTGCAAAATCTCTTTTCATGTAGTGTAACGTATTAACAGGTTCTAGGGATTAGAGAATGGGCATCTTTGTGGGGTCAATCTGTTTATCATGCAGACCATTTTATAAAGCTAGTAAAATCTGTATTCCAAATCTGTAAGACAATACAAAAGAAAGTAATTACATACTTATTTCACTTATAAAGGACAATGCAAAAATATAAATAAAGTAATAGCTAATCAAATCCAACAATTATTAAAATAATACGGAGAAATTAATGCCAGGGATTTATTAATGATCCAGCATCATTAATTTATTATTGTACTCTGCTAAATAAGCTAAAGGTGGAACATGAGATGACTGTGCCAATATATGCAGAAAAATGTATTTCATAAAATTCAACAACTATTTACTATTTAAAAACAACTCTAAGAACAATGAAACCACTAAAAGTTGGTAAGTTTTACACAACAATTTTCTCAAGCAAACATTATGCTTAATCGGGAATCTTTAGTTTCATTTTCTTTAAGATAAAGAGACAGGGGGCCGGGCACGGTGGCTCACGCTTGTAATCCCAGCACTTTGGGAGGCCGAGGCAGGTGGATCATGAGGTCAGGAGATTGAGACCATCCTGGCTAACAAGGTGAAACCCTGTCTCCACTAAGAATACAAAAAAAATTAGCTGGGCGTGATGGCACTCGCTTGTAGTCCCAGCTACTCGGGAGGCTGAAGCAAGAGAATAGCTTGAACCCGAGAGGAGGAGGTTGCCGTGAGCTGAAATTGTGCCACTGCCTGGGAGACAAAAAAAAAAAAAAAAAAAAAAAAAAAAGAGACAGGGATGTTCCCTGTCATCATGACTGTTTAACTGAATTTCAGAATTTCTTGCTATTGCTGTGAGGAAAGAGAAAAAAAAAGTGTAAGGATTTGAAACAAAAGATGAAATATTATTACTTGTATGTGCTATGATCAGTCATATACCTGGAAAACAAACAGAGCAATTGACATTCTATTTACATGTATAAGAGAGTTCCATGGTGTCTTCTGATTTAAAATGAACCCACGAAAAGTCAAAAGAATTTTTAGGCAATAACAACCGGCTATAAAAAAGCTATTCACAAGAGCAATAAAAACTGTAAGTTATAGGATAATTAACTTCACCAGGACAACATAAATATTATTTGAATAAAACTTTACAATTCCTAATAAGAAACTTAGATGATAATATGATGCACTAAAAATTTCTTGGACTAGAAGATTTAATATTATAACGATATAAGTTATCATCAAATTAATCTTGAATTTGCAATTCCAAATCCATAAATCAAAATTTCAGTTGGTTTTTTGAAGGACTCAGTAAACCTATAGTAAGACTCACAGCAAAAGAATATAGGTTCACAAATAGCGAAGTAAATTTTAATAATAGAAACAGGAATATCTTAGTAAACATTACAACATTTTAGAAAGCCATAGTTATGTAAACAGAAAGATATTATCACAATACACAAAAAGGACAATACACACATGTGAGCTTGCACAAAAGCCCAGATCCACAATATATAAAAAGATGGTATCATAAGGTGATCAAAAATATTCATAATGTATAATTGGGAAACTGGTTCACTTTACCTAGAAAAGTAAAATGGGTGGCAACAAAAAGATGAGCTCAAGAGAGATGAAAGAATTAAATATGAAAAAAATTATATAAGAAAAATGTAAGATAATATATTTACACCCTGGGCATGGGGAAGGACTTGTAAAGTAGAAATAGAAATCACAAAACACAGGGTAAAAGACTGATGAATTTGAGTACACAATATGAAGTCCTGTTCTGTTTCGCAAAGGACACCATGTACAAAGTTAACTGAGAGGTGATAGACTGGGAGAAAATGATGGCAATTTCTAGAACCAACAAAAAATTATTGTCAAGATATATAAGGAGGTCAAGCAAATTATCAAGTAAAAGAGCAATACAAGTAGAAAATAGGGCAATTTAAGGAAAGGAAAACATCAAAGACTAACAGGTCTATAAGGAGATGCTCACACTCACTCTAAATCAGAGGTGTAAATTAAAGCAAAATAAAACTATCATTTTATATCTTTTTGTGGGTGATGAAACCATAACTTTCTCAGTTAAATAATAATCAGAATTCAGCTTCCATGTTATTCATTGTATTGTCATTCATTTTCTTCTTTTTGTCACATTAAGCATAATTACAATTATTATGACTAGCATTTTAACACCTATTGTGAATTAATACTTATCCTTCACGCATTCCTCCCCTTATAATTTAGAGACAGCCTTCTCCCTCCCCTGTAACTTAGAGACATAACTTTCCTGTGAAATTGATAAAAGTAACTAATAGCCAAGTATGCTATTTATGAGTCCTCTAGCTGATAAGTTGGCTGGATATGCCCTTTGGGAAATTCTGTAATTTTCTCTTGTCTCACTCCTCTTCCCTTATGCTTCATGCATATTGACACTTTTAGATTTTCCCTGAATAATTAATTCACCAGACCTTCCCTTGTTTGATTACAATAAAATCAAACAACACTCCTCAACTCTTGGGAAGTCAGTGAATTAATTTACTGTCCATAATTATTATTAGAATATCCTATGTTTCATCTGATTATTTTCAATGACCTACAGGTAACATTACTGATTTGAAGAATCCTCTATTTGACAGAAATAAATTGCAATCAAGACATTCTCAGAGGGAAGGAACAATGAGGTGTTTACTAATAATTTTTTTTCTCAAAGCAAATGAGTAATCATGTTATAAACCTCTTAATATGATCCTGTCCTAATAACAGGAAACCATTAATGTCAACTGTAATAAATGTTGAGGTCATTGTTTTAACCTGACTTTAAAATGATAGTGAGATATTTTCCTTGCCATGGCTAAGAAAAGAGCAATTATTGAAAGGAATGAGTTCGATTTAAATCCTCTGAAGAAAACAATAAACAGGTAAATGGCTAAAAATTATGAGGCTCATTTATTTCCCAGGTGAGCCAAAGCAATTAGATAGCTCCTTCCTTCAGCTTCCTATAGGGTATAACAAATCTTCCTAATGATTACTTGCTTGGAAAAGCAAGCACATTTTTTCCTTCACATTCTATTTGAGAAACTCAGTTTGTTTTCTGATTTTTTGGTGAACATTTCAGTCCCATTACACAAAGTTATTCCTAACTGTGAATACAGAAGACTACCAGCTACATTTAATGCTACTTACAGACAGACATTGTTCAGTTAGGAACCATAAACAAAACAAGTGATGAATAAGGCTGCAGCCAAAACAGACACTAAATACCGGGAATACTGACAGCAAATACCCAGGAAGGCTGACAGTCATGAGCAATGTCCTTTACAGTCCTTGGACAAATTGATTAGGAAGTAAAGTCTTTGTTTCTGTTTTATTTTCCCTTGTGTTAATTCCCTTTGTGTGTGTGTGTGTGTGTGTGTGTGTGTGTGTGTGTTTTAAAGAAGAACAGACAAACATGCATAGCAGAGAAATGAATATTAATTCCTTTAACAGTCACCAAATATTGTTGTTTTTCTATTTTTTTTGTCTTTTACTCTTTTTCTGCCTTCTCTGGTTTTAACTGAGCGTTTTGCACGATACCATTTTCTCTCTTATTTTCACATAACAAGGATACACCATTTTCTCTCTTATTTTCACATAACAAGGATACTTCTTTTTAAATTTTTCAAGTGGTTGCCCAAAGCTTACAGCATACACTTACAGCTCACACAAGACCATTCCAAATAACCACATGCTCATTTGTACTGGTATCTAGGATCTAAACACTCTTAGTTTACATAGTTTAACTCTATATATCTCTTTCTCTTTCTATCTGTGTATTACCATGAGTTCATATTAGTGCCTCCAACTCCAGTCTGACACCACAGCTTATTATAATCTCCCCCAACTTTTTAAATGTTTACATTTTTAACCATTTCACAACAGTGAAAAGCATAGCTCCCTTTATTTACTACATAGTTACTTGTTTACCCGGAATAATATACTTCAGTCGATTTCATAATTGCTAACCCCTACCATTGTGGAAAAAAAAAAACCTACTAAGAAAGTCTAATAATCAGGCATAGTTCTTTGTTTTTAATCTGACAGTGGGTAGTCAAAATGCTAGGTTCAAGAGACGTTTTAGTCTTTTCCCCATTTAGTGCGGTTATGCCATTTATTTCATTCACAGTTATTTGTTTGGTTGTTTGTCTTAGATTGCATTGAACTTTGGGTTATTTCCCTATCCTTTTTTATCTTATTTATAGATTTTGTGTATGTTAAATGGTATCATGGTTCTAAAAGTCATATTTATAAAATATACCTACAGAAGTGTGGTTCTCACTCCATCTCTTCTAGGTATTGCCATTCCCCATTCTTTCACTCTATGTATGTCCCTGTAATTAACTAAACTTGTTGCTTTCTGTTTTTTTCTTCTTATAGTTATTTTTGTACAAATAAGCCTTTTTAATATATATTTTATTTTCCTTTTTTTACACAAAAAGTGACATCTTTTGCAACTTTTGGATAACCTTTGGCACTTTGCTTTTTTCACCTAATGATCTATCATGGATATTAATGCATGTCAGTTCACAATATTTTCCTAGGGTTTTGTTTTGTTTTGTTTTGTTTTTGACATGGAATCTCCCTCTGTTGCCCAGGCTGGAGTGCAGTGGAGTGATCTCGGCTCACTGCAACCTCTTCTTCCTGGGTTCAAGCAATTCTCCTCCTGCCTCAGCCTCCCAAATAGCTGGGATTATAGGTGTGTGCCATCACGCCCAGCTAATTACTTGTATTTTTAGTAGAGACAGGGTTTCACTGCATTAGCCAGGATGGTCTCAATCTCCTGACCTCATGACCTGCCCACTTCAGCCTCCCAAAGTGCTGGGATTACAGGCGTGAGCCAGTGTGCCTGGCCCTGCTAGGTTTTTTATAAATTTCACAATGTGTCTATGTTTATTCAATCATTCTCCTACATATGGATATTTATTTAATACATGTTGCGGCATTGTTTGTATTGCCTAATATTGGAAGCAAAATAAATATCCATATGTAGGAGAATGATTGAATGTTTATCTCCAGGGTAAATCCCTAGACATGAGTTTGGTCAAAGAGTAGAAGCATATGTAGTTATATTAGATATTGCAAAATCCCATTCCAAAGTGGTTATTCCACAATCAACCTTTCAGAGTGCGTGTTTCCCCAAAATTTCTCCAACTGTGTTGTCATACTTTTAAATTTTCACCAATTTAGTAAGTGAGAAGTGGTATCTTAATATATTTTAGTAAGCATTTTCCTGGTTATGAATGAAGCTTAATATCTTTTCATGGGTTTAAGAACCATTTTAATATCTTTTCTGTGAATTTTTTACTCCCATGCTTAGCCCATTTTTTATAAGGTTTTTCGTCCATACTCCCTCATTTTAAAAAACAATTCTGTCCATATTTGGGATATTAGTTATATAGAGAGAGGGTAGGATATAGGCATTTGCTCCTAGATTTTTATTTTTCTTTGATTTTCTTTATCTTCTTTATTGTCACACTAAAGTTTTTCTTCTGTGTAACCAAATTCATCAGTCTTTAATGTATGTGAATTTTGAGACATAATGAGAAAATTCCATAATTCCAGGTTATAAAGGAATTCACCCACTTTTCTCCTAAGATTTGTGTGGCTTATTTATTTCTTTATTTATTACATTTAGATCCCTGGTCAGTTGGAAAATCATTATTTTATAAGTTTTGTAATGAGTTTCTAATTTTTAATTTTTATAAATAGCTAATCAGTTGTCAGAGCAATATTTATTAAATAATCCATCTTTGTCAAATTGGTTTTAGATGCTCACTTTATTATTTATAGTAAATAACTTTTTATACTTGCGTCTATTTTCAGAGATTCAGTTCTTCTTTAAAGCCTCTTATCAATTGACGGACCAATACTAAACTGTTTTAATTATGAGGCTTTCTACTGTTTTGATGTGTGATGTGGTAGGCCTACTTTGACATAGCTTTTAAAAACTTTCTTAAGTATTTTTGCATGTTTTGATTTTCTAGATGAATTTTTGCATTGACTTAATCTCATTCAATATAGTAAGTCTGTTGTTCTTAAGTTACGGTTGAGTTAAATGTTTATTTATTTATTTATCTTTTTTATTATTATTATACTTTAAGTTTTAGGGTACATGTGCACAATGTGCAGGTTAGTTACATATGTATACATGTGCCATGCTGGTGTGCTGCACCCATTAACTCGTCATTTAGCATTAGGTATATCTCCTACAGCTATCCCTCCCTGCTCCCCCCACCTAAATGTTTAAATTAACCACAGGGAATAACATTTTAAGATGCGAAGTCATTCTATTAAAAAGGGGAGTGACTATCCTCCTATAAACCTAATTCTAGTTTTGTCTGATTTAGGATTGTTTTAAAGTTTTCCTCTTGTAGGGTTTGCATGTTTCTGTAAAAAGTTTATTCTTATTTTAAGAATTGTTTTTATTGCAAATGGGGGTTAACTCCCCATTTATATCTTGTGATTATTACAATATATGTTAAATAATTACAGTAGAAGCTTTTAAATATCACAATGGTAACAAGCAGCTATAAAGGTAACAAGCAGCTATAAAGAAACAAGGATATCTTGTTTTAGTGCACTCTGCTTTAGAGCACTTTGCAGGTATTGTGCATTTTACAAATTGAAGGTTTGTGGCAACCTTGCATCCATCAGGTTCATCAGCACCATTTTTCCAACAGCATTTGCTCACTTCATGCTATATTTTGCTAATTCTTGCAGCATTTCAAACTTTTTCAGTGTTATTACATCTGTTATGGTGATCTGTGATCAGCAATATTTGATGTTCCTATTTGAATTATTTTGGGGTATCATAAGTCACGTCCAAGTAAGATAGTTATGAGTGTTCTGATTGCTCCACTATCCAGCTGTTTTCCCACCTTCCTCCCTTTTTTCAGGCCTTTCTATTCTCCGAGACTTAAGATTATTGAGATTAGGCCAATTAATAACCCTCCAGTGGCCTCTAAACTTTCAAGTGAAAGGAAGAATTGCACGTCTCTCACTTTAAATAAAAAACTAGAAATAGTCAAGCTTAGTGAGGAAGGCATGTTGAAAAGCTGGGATAGGCCCAAAGTTAAGCCTCTTGCACTAGTTAGCCAAGTTGTGAATGCAAAGAAAAAGTTCTTGCAGGAAATTAAATATAGTACTCCATCAAGCACACAAATGATAAGAAAGTAAAACAACCTTTTTGCTGATATGGAGAAAGTTTGAGTGATCTGGATAGAAGATCAACCCAGCCACAACATTCCCTTAGGCCAAAATGTAATCTAGGGCAAGGCCCTAACACATTTCAACTCCATGAAGGCGGAAAGAGGTGAGGAAGCTGCGGAATAAAAGTTTGAAGCTAGTAGAGGTTGGTTCATAAAAGAAGCTCTCTCCATAACATACAAGTGCAAGGCGAAGTAGCAAGTGATTGTGTAGAAGCCGCAACAAGTTATCCAGATCTAGGTAAGGTAATTGATAAAGGTACACTAAACAACAGATTTTCAAACTAGATGGAATAACTTTCTATTGGAAGAAGATGATATCCTGACTTTTACAGCCAGAAAAAAAATGGCAGTGCCTGATTTTAAAGCTTTATAGAGTAGACTGGCTTTTTAATTACATACTAACGCAGTTGGTGACTTTTAAGATGAAGCAAATGCTCATTTACTATTTTGAAAATCCTAGAGCCTAGAAGAATTGTTCTAAATCTACTATGCCTGTGCTTTATAAATTGAACAACAAAGTCTGGATGACTACACATCTGTTCACAGCATGGCTTACTGAATATTTTAGGTCCACTGTTGAGACTCACTACTGAGAAAAAAAGGATTCCTTTCAAAATATTAGTGTTCATTGACAATGTGCCTAGTCACCCAAGAGCTCTGATGGAGATGCACAAGGAGATTAATGTTGTTTTCATGCCTGGTAACACAACATCTATTCTGTGGCTCATAAATCAAGGAGTAATTTTAACTTTCAAGTCTTATTATTGATAAAATATATTTTGTCAAGCTATAGTTGCCATAGATAGTGGTTCTCATAATGGATCTGGGCAAAGTAAATTGAAAACCTTATGAAAGAATTCACCATTCTAGATGCTATTAAAAACTTTCATGGTTCATGGAAGGCAGTCAAAATACCGCCATTAACAGGAGTTTCAATGAATTGATTCCAAACTTCATGGTTGACTTTGAAGAGTTCAAAACTTAAGTGGAGGAAATAACTGAAAATGTGTTGTAAATAGCAAGAAAACTAGAATTAGAAGTGAAGCCTGAAGATGTGACTGATTGGCTGCTATCTCATGATCAAACTTGAATGGATAAAGAGTTGCTTCTTATGGATGAGCAAAAAAGGGTTTCTTGAGATAAAACTTACTTCTGGTGAAGAAACTGTGAACATTGGTGAAATGACAACAAAGGATTTAGACTATTACATAAACTTAGTTGATCAGGTGATAACAGGGTTTGGAAGAATTGACTCCAGTTTTGAAAGAAGCTCTACTGTGAATAAAATACTATTGAACAACATCACATGCTACAGAGAAATTTTTCATGAAAGAAAGAATCCATTTATGTGGTAAACTTTGCTGTTGTCTTATTTTAGATAAATTGCTACAGCTTATCCCAGCCTTCAGCAACCACCACTGTGATCAGTAAGCAACAATCAACATCCAAGAAAGACCCTCCACCAACAGGAAGATTATGACTCATTGAAGTCTCTCATGATTATTTGTATTGCTTAGCAATAAGATATTCTGAAATTAAGTATGTACATTTTTTTAATCATAATGCTATTGCAAACTCAATACACTGCAGTAGAATGTAAACATAACTTTTATATGCACTAGGAAAGAAGAAGTCAAGCCATCTCTCTTCACTGATACAATTCCATACCTGGAAAACTTTAAAGAGTCTGCGAAAAGGCTCCCAGAACTAACAGCTTTAGTAAAGTTTCAAGGTACAAAATCAGCAGCATTTCTTACACCAATAATGCTTAGGTTAAGAGTCAAATTAGGAACACAATCCCATTTACAAGAGTCACACAAAATTTAAATGCCTAGAAATATACTGAACTAAAAAGGTAAAAGATCTCTACAAGAGGAACTATGAAATACTGCTGAAAGAACTCAGAAATAACACAAATAAGTGGAAAAACATTCCACACTCATGAATTGGAAGATTCAGTATCATTAAAATGGCCATACTGCCCAAAGCAATGTAAAGATTCAATATTATTCCTATCATGGCCATAGTTATTCTTCACGGAATCAGGAAAAACTATTCTAAGATTCATATGAAATCAAAAAAGAGCCAAAATACCCAAACCAATCCTAAGCAAAAAGAACAAAGTCAAAGATATCACTACCTGACTTCAAACCATACCATAAGGCTACAGTAACCAAAACAGCATGGTAATGGTACAAAATCAGACACATAGATCAATGAAACAAAACAGAGAACCCAGAAATAAAGCACACACCTATATCCATCTGATCTTTGACAAAGCTGACAAAAATAAGCAATGGGAAAAGGACTTCCTATTCAATAAATGGTGCTGGAATAGCTGGCTAGCCATATGCAGAAGTATCTAAAACTGGACCCCTACCTTTCACCATATACAAATATTAACTCAGGATGGATTAAAGATTTAAATGTAATACCTCATACTATAAAAACCACAGAAGAAAACCTGGGAAATAATCTTCTCAACATTAGCCTTGGCAAGGAATTTTTGACTAAGTCATGAAAAGCAATGGCAACAACAATAAAAAATAGACAAATAGGACTTATTTAAATTAAAGAGCTTCTGCCTAGCAAAATAAACTATCGACAGAATAAACAGAAACCTACACAATCAGAGGAAATATTCACAAACTATGCATCTGACAAAGATTTAATATCCAGAATCTATAAGAAACTTAAATCAACAGGCAAAAAACAACCCCATTAAAAAATGTGCAAAGGACATCAACAAACACTTCTGAAAAGAAGACATACAAGCAGCCAACGAATATGTGAAACAATGCTCAGCATCACGAATTATCAGAGAAATAGAAATAAAAACCACAATGAGATACCATCTCACACCAGTCAGAATGGCTACTATTAAAAAGTCAAATAATAAGAGATGCTGGTGAGGCTGTAGAGAAAGGGAAACACTTATACATTGTTGGTGGGAATGTAAATTAGTTTAACCACTGTTTAAAGCAGTTTTGAGATTTCTCAAGGAACTTAAAAACAGAACTATCATTCTACCCAGCAATCCCATTACTGGGTATATACCCAAAAGAAAATAAGCCAGGTGTGGTGGCTCATGCCTGTAATCCCAGCACTTTGGGAGGCCAAGGCAGGCAGATCACAAGGTCAGGACTTGGAGACCAGCCTGACCAACATGGTGATACCCCGTCTCTACTAAAAATACAAAAATCAGCTGGGCGTGGTGGCATGCACCTGTAATCCCAGCTACTCAGGAGACTGAGACAGGAGAATCGCTTGAACCTGGGAGGTGTAGGTTGCAGTGAGCCAAGATCGCTCCACTGCACTCCAGCCTGGGCAACAGAGCGAGACTCTGTCTCAAAAAAAAATAAATAAATAAATAAATAAATAAATAAATAATTTAAAAAAAGAAAAAGAAAAAGAAAAGAAATTATTATACCAAAATAACGCATGCACAATGTTAATTGCAGCACTGTTCTCTACAGCAGAGATATGAAATCAACCTAGTGAAAGCCTAGAGTGTTAATAATGAACACCAGAATGTGGCAATCCAGTATGTTTCATATACTGAGAGAACATAAATCTCAACCTAGAATTTATTATTACTTTTTTCAGAATTAACATGGTACTTTCAGATAAATAAAATCTTAGAAAAATCACCACCAACAGAAATCTCAGTAAAGAGATTTTTGTGTCAGGAGGGAAATTTCCTAGCTTGAATGTGCAAACTGCAGAAAGAAATGGTGAGTAAAATAAAGGTAAATTTCTGAGTGAATCCAAGCAATCATTTACATTGTGTTGTACAATACAATCATAATAATGAAAAATATTCAGGAGAAACCAGAAGAGAAGAATGCACATGCTGAAAGGAGGTGAATCAGAGTTAAAGAAGTCTAAGAACTGGGAGTAAATAAAACACATGTAATTTGAACATGATGTCATTATCTACATAGAAAACCCAAAACTTATATCCTTTGAAAAAAGGTGCATATATTGATTAACTTTAGTTTATCTATGCATGCTTATAATTTGAGTAAATATTAAAAGAAGGAACAGCATATATAATGAAAAATTACAGAAATATTTATCTCGGTACAAGAAGGAAAAAACATTAATCCAAAAACAGCAAGAAATTAGGGGCTAAAATGTGATAAAAATGGAAAGCACTAAAATAGATAATACAAATAAATCTAAAAAATTACTATTAATAAAAATTAAATAAATTCTCAAGTTAAAAAATACAAACCATTATTTTGTTTAGAAATACAGAATTTTCCTATATTCTATTTGCTGTGGACTCAACTGAAAGACAAGCAACCATGCAATTGAAAGTGAAAGCCTAGAGAAAGAGATGCCAGCAAACATTAACATCTGAAATGCCGGTGTTGTTCTAGTAATACAGACTTTACCTGAACAAAATCAAGAAAAAATAGGAAATCTGAATTATTCTATAACTATCAAAGGAATAGGATCATTTTGCAAACATTTTTACAGAGAAAACATAAAGCCTAAGAAGCTTTATATGTAGGCCTACCAACCATTCAAGGAACAAAAAATTCCAATAATACACAAAAATTTAAAAATAGGAAAAGAGTGAAGATGGTCTGACTATTTATTTATTTATTTATTGAGACAGAGTCTCACTCTGTCACCCAGGCTGGAGTGCAGTGGCGTGATCTCGGCTCACTGCAAGCTCCACTTCCCGGGTTCACACCATTCTCCTTCCTCAGCCTCCCGAGTAGCTGAGACTACAGGTGCGTGCCACCACGCCCGGCTAATATTTTATATTTTTAGTAGAGACGGGGTTAGCCAGGATGGTGGTCTGGCTCATTTTATAAGACTAGTATAGCTTTGACCCCCAAACAAGATGAGTACAATACGAAAAATCATAACAAAGATTAAAAAACATTTAAATAAAATATTAGCACAAGTTTAATAATGCACAAAATAAAATGTACCATTAATAATTTTGATATGCCATATAATGTATGTTTAGTTTACATATCAAATATATTTAATATAATTCATAACATTAATAAGTTAAAGAGGAAAAATAACACATATATGAAGAAAGCACTGTTTGAACAAAACGTGTCATTCATTTGGGATAAAAACTAAACATTTGAGAAAATGTTTCCAAGCTGATAAAAGGCATTTGTAAACCAAAAATAAAATAAGACAAAAATACTCTTACCCTTATTGCTATAATTATGAAATATATCATCTGTTTCCTTCAGTGCCATGAATGAAAATATCCACCACCACTACTGTATTTCTATATTGTCCTGTGGTGCTTGATGTGAGGTAAAAAAAAATAAAAACTTTAAGAATTGGGAATAAATAAAACATTTAGAATTGGAAGATGATGTGGTTGTCCACATAGACAACCTAAAATGTATTAAAATTAATAAATCAATTTAAAAAGGATACTAAATGCAAACCTGTTTTAAAAAGTCAACTAATTTGTAATCACCAGCAACAATGAATTCAAGTTATAATAAAAATACTATCACATAGCAATGAGACATGAAGTGCCCATAAATAAATCTTTAAAACTGAAAGTTCTTTATGAGGAAAGTTTCGAACCTCATAAAAAGTTATCAAATAAGACAGAAAATAGATTTGTAACCAATTTTCTTAGATAAGAATACAAAACAATGTAAAAATGTCAATTCCCAAATTGATCTAGAATATAATTTAGATAAAAATCCAAACAGATTTCCTTAAAGGTGTTTTTTAAAAAGTTTGAGTTTTGAGGTTCACTCCTATTGTTCATTAAGTTATTATTTCATCTTTTTTATTGTCCAGTAGCATTTAATTTTATAACTCCATTAAAGTTTCTATTGTAATGTTAATGATCATTTCTATTACTTTCTGTTATTTCTTTATCTCTCTCGATATATATATATGTTTAAGTCCTTTGCTAGATATGTATTTTATGAATATTTTCCCCATTCAGTGTCTTAGTCAATTATTTTCTTAACAATGTATTTTGATGAACATAATTTTCTTGGTGAATTATATCGATTTTTACTTTAATATTTTTTCATCTTCGCTAAGAAATCTTTGCCTACTTGAAGGTTTCTGAGATATTCTCCTATATTTTCTTCTGGAAGCTTCATAGTTTTATGAAAATTTATAGAAATATTTGCCTTGAAATATTTACATTGATTAGAATTGGTAAGAGTAGAAATACTTGCATTTGTTCTAAACTTAGACAGTGTTTAATACTTTAGCATTGTATGATATTAAGTTTTTAAAGGATTTTTTTTCAGAAGAGGAAGTTGCCTTCTGGTCTTACTGTGCTCAGGGTTTTAAAAAAATAATTATGGAGTATAGAATTTTGTCACATCATTTTTGTTCAACTATTATAATATACATATACATAGAGAAAAAATAATGAATAGTGAGATAAGGGGAAGACAAAGATAAATACATCTTATTTTATGTGGTCAACGTATTTATTTACTTAAGTTCTAATTAAAAAATACCTTTTCGAAGGAGAGGATATTTGGATGATGACCATTCAACTAAGTAGTACTCAAAATTTCATTGTTTTTATTGTGTTTGCCATTTATCATGATACTGGGAACACTGATAGACATATGATGAACACAAAAGTAATACCTTACTACCTCACAAAAAGGAAATATGACAATGGTTCATTGAAAAGCATGGTGGAGATAGTTTAACTGCAGCTGGACTAGAACATCTTCATCTCTAGTTGGGGGATGCCTAAATGTCTGGCTTTTGACTCTTGGCCAAGATAAGGACAATGGAATCTATAATATGCTTATTAAAGTCCAGTTACCTTGGTGACTTCAGGGTTAGGTCTTTTCTTAAGCCTTGCATCTGACCTAAGGACTTTGACAAGCCTAGCTCAATCACATGATCAAGTAGATTTATAAGGACCCCCCCGCCCCCACTGGCAGCTTCTTTGAGCTCCCTGAAGCAGATTCCTCCCACAGACCTTGGTAGTTAAAGCCAGAGACTGAATACAGCCCATGTGTGTCACTGGGCCCATGGGGAGCATGTGCTGTGAGGTGTCTCTTGGATTATTGATGCTTGCCTGAATTCCCCGCCTGCTGTACCAATTTTTTGCCTTTAAATAAAAGCCTTATGTGACTACACTCTGTGGGGTATGGTGAGTCATTTCAAATATACACGCTTAGAAAAACATACATAATTATCTACACAGCAGGTGTCAGTAAAATATTCATATTGTCAGTGCACATGTACATACTGAATTGGTGTATTTCCATTTCTACAAGTTAAGTTACTGGGATTTTTTTACTATATAGTGGAAGAATATTTCTTTGAAGGAATGGTCTTTTTCACGATTTGTTAAGAGGCTAATCAAAAGAATGAATTGTCAGTTTAAAATGAGTGTAACATTAGAAAGAACACAAGAAGAATGATAGCATCTGCGAGTCAAATTATATTCCATTTGCTCAAAATCAAAAAGTATTAGTAAAATAAAAAAGTGACACTATGTTGGCCCCAAATAGATTAATTGGTTTCAGCAAAATGAGAACACACATCATATTGCATTAATGTCAATGTTAATATTATTGCTTTAAAATATTTGTTTTTATGCAATTCATAAATATATTTTGGAGTCAGAGTTGTGGGAGTGCTTTAAATTTAAGAACTTTCTACAATATGAATGCACTTTATGGAGGTGTACACTTAAATAGCATTCTGATAATAACTTCAATTTTGTCATTAAAACCAGAAAAATAATATTTTTACTAAAAGACTTATTTACATTACTCAAGTTTGAGAAAGTGCTTTAGAATGTTTGCTCATACATCACTAGGATTTTTTTCTATTATATTTACAAAGAGACCAAGATCTAGCTCTCTCCCACTGCAAATGTATGCATTTTAACACTTGGGGTCATCTAGAGAAAGAAGCCAATTGTGTGTTCTGACATTCTACAATTTTTCAGAAAATCATGATGTGGAGTTGTTTCTAACATATAGGATAATGACAATAGGTTCAGGCAAAGAAGGGTTTAAACTAGCTCTCCTGCTGGGGCACATTGTACAAAATATACCGTAATCTACATAAAATTAGGTCAAGATACATTTCTTTGAAATGAAATTGAAAGAGTTTATTCCTCTCTCCTCTGAGGTCTCTCAATTTCGTTGCACAAATGAAAATTATCAAGTAACTACAAAGAGCTTAGCCTTTGAAATTTTATTCTAAAACTCTAATATGTCAGTAGAAATGGTCTTGGATTACAAAGAATAAGTTTCTATTAATTTCTGGGAAAAATTAATTTGGTGTGCTTTACTAAATCATCATTACTTTCTAAACTAGGTGACTTTTTGTATTTGCATTGGACTTTTAGTATTGTAGAAAAAGAGATGCAATATTATAATTTTTATGGTGATATTTCAAAGCAGGACCCTTTTCTATTAATCCCACATGTAAATCATTAAAAAAAACCACTACATGCAAATTTATGTATTGGCTTTCATTATAAGGCAAGGAAGAATGAAAAATATCAGTGTCTGGAGAAACTTCTGCTTCTGGGAAGATGATGTAAATGTACTTTTACCTGTTCCTCTTACCATGTACAACTACAACCCTGGAGAATGAAATACATAAAATTCTATGAATTCTATTATTATATGAAATAAACATGAGATGTCTCTGAATAATGAAGAAAAGAAAGTAGACCAGCTAGGAATCTTGAGGCACAAGAAGTGTGGTGGTGAGATTGGGGTTTTCTTTCCATGTAACCCAGACTTGAGATTAAAAAGCCAGCAACTCAGTAACACCAATGGGCACAGATTTTAAAAAGCCCCAATAAAAGTATATTCTCTCTAACAAAAGAATTAGGAAAAGGTAGCCTAGAAAAAATAGTTTTTGACAATAGTCACAATACTCCAGCTGAATAACATAGAAAATACTGGCTCCCCAGCTACCTTCACCAGCAAAAGCCTAAACTTATACCCAGGACAGAATGTAAGGAGGCTCCAGACGACCTGGAGGAGTCATGTCAGAGAAGGCCAGGTGGGGAGCCAGGACTTTTATCCCTACTGGGTGTTAATGAGTCCCATTCTGTGGTATCAGGGGAGACCCGGTAGATAAAAACTAGCTTTGTATCCCGGAAGGAACCTCACATATTATGTTCTACGTTTGTCTCTGTATCTTCACATGCCCATCTTCGTATAGAAACGCCAGTCACGGTGAGCTAACGGTCCATCTTACTCTGGTGGAACCTCATCTTAATCAAACTAATTTTATTTACAAAAACCCTATTTCCAATAAGTTCCCACTATAAGATAGTGGGGATCAGGACTTCAACATCTTTTTAGGAGAACAATCTTCAACCCATGAAACAAGAGAACTCTTCCTCACTTACCAACTCTTTTCCACAAGCCTCAACCAATCAAGAGAAAATTTTAGGAAAGAAAAAAAAACTTAACGGAAACTTAATATTATTAAATGACTTTGAATAAACACAAGGTAGGAATCAGCTTGTGCTAGCAGACAGGCACAAAATCCACCTATGCCCAAAACCCTCCTTGGATATGAAATTTTGTAGAGGGCTGGGTGCAGTGGCTCATACTTGTAATCCCAGCACTTAGGGATGCCGAGGCAGATGGATCACTTGAGGCCAGGAGTTCAAGACCAGCCTGGCCAACATGGCAAAACCCCGTCTCTACTAACAGTACAAAAAAAATTAGCCAGGTGTGGTGGTGCACACCTGTAATCCCAGCTACTCGGGAGGCTGAGGCAGGAGAATCACTTGAGCCCAGGAGGCGGAGGTTGCAGTGAGCAGAGATTGTGCCATTGTACTCTAGCCTGGGGGACAAGAGTGAAACTCCGTCTCAAAAAAAAAAAAAAAAAAAAAAAAAAAAGAAATGTTGTAGAAGACAGAAGACAATATTATAAACAAAATGGACAAAAATCAATTGTATTTCTATATACTAGTAATAAACAATCTGAAAATAACATTAAAATTAAGGAAAATTCTCTAAAAAATTGTATTTTAAATAGCATTAAAATTATAAAATACTTAAGTTTTTAAAAGGAGTGCAAGACTTGTACAGTGCAAAATATTGTTGATTGAAATTAAGATGATTGAAATAAATGAAAATAAATTCATGTTCATGGATCTGTTCATGGAATTAATATTCTTATGATAGCAATACTTCCCACACTGCTGTACATACTCATACACATTTCTATCTAATAATTTTTTTGCAGGTATTTACAAATATAGCCTAAAATTTACCAAAAAACTGTACTTGGGAACCAGTATAGTCAAAGAATCTTGAAAAAGAAGAAAATAGGACTCACCTTCACAATTTTAAAACTTACTACAAATCTAAATTCCTATATGAATATAGTATTTATATACTGTATTATTGTACATAGATATATAGTATATAAAATACATAATATATAATATATAATTTATAATGCTGTATACAAATATACAGCATTATATATTATTTGCTATAATATTGAATATAGTACTCAAGACAGTATGACACTCCATAGTCTAGCATATAGCTCAATGGAATAGAATCAAGGGTTCAGATATACAACCCTATACTTATGGTAAATTGATCTTCAACAAGAGTAACAAGTCAATTCAAGGGGAAAATAGTAGAGTTTCTAACAAATGGTGCTCATACAACTGTGTATCAACATGCAATGGAATGAATTTAGATCCCTACCTCAAACCATAATAAAAATAACTCAAAATATATTATAGACAAAAATATAAGGAAGAAACCTACAGAGGTTTCAGAAGAAAACATAGGTGAAATCTTTGTTACTTTGCATTAGGCACTGTGTTCTTAAGCTATGACACCAAAAACAAAACACACACAAGAGAAGATAAATTAATTGAACATCATCAAAATTAAAAATGCGTGTACTTTAAAAAATACTATTAGGAAGATATAAATACAAACCAAAGAACGAGAGAAAACTTTTGCAAATTATATATCTGATGAGATACTTTTATCTAGAATATATAAAAACTTCTTACAACTCAAAATTAAAAGACAACCTCATTTCTTAAAAAAAACAGTAACAGACTTGAATAGATATTTCAGCAAAGAAGATATGCAGATAATAATTAACAACATGGAAATATGCTCAGGACCATTGGTCTTTATGGAAATGCAAGTCAAATCCACAATAAAATTTTACTGTAAACACACAAGGATAACTAAAATCTAAAGAACAGGGAATAATAATGTTGAAGAAAATATGGAGAAATTAAAACTCTTTTGTGTCATTGGTGGGATTGTAAAATGGTGCTGCCACATTGTAAAACAATTGTACAGTTCCTGAAAATAGAAAACAGAGTTAATAAGCTCACTAGAATTGTCTGCCAAACACTTGCACACCAATGTGGATAGAAGCATTTTTTATAAAAGCCAAAAAATGGGAATAACCCAATGTTCTTCAACTTATGAATGGATAAACAGAATGTGATATATCCGCACAATGGAATATTATTCAGCAATAAAAGTGAGGTACTGATACATGCTTTAACGTAAATGAATCTTGAAAACATTATGCTTAATGAAAGAAGCCAGTTACAAAATACCATATATTATATGATTCAATTTATATGAAATATAATTTAATAGGCAAATCCATAAAGACAGAAAATAGATTAATGTTTGTCAAAGGATGGAACAGAAGGACTGCTAACAGTTTTGCCATGTTTTGGGGGATTATTGGCTAAAAAAAGTTCCAAAATTAGATGATGCCAATGAGTGCACAATTCTGTCAATATAACAAAAAACCACTGAGTTGTATACTTCAAAAGAGTTATTTTATAGTATGTAAGGTATATTTCAATAGGTTTTGTTATTTAAAAAAGGAAGCTGGAGGAAAGACTACAGAGGTATTTTAGGTAGAGATATGGAGAATACAAGAAAGAAAAAAACTAAACTTCTAGAGATGACAGTTACAAAGCTTGTGATATAAAATTCTCTGGAAATGATTAACAATAGATTTCACATTGTATAAAAAAAGTAGTGTACTCAAAGACACAGCAATAGAAACCTTATACAATTAAGTATTGAGAGAAAAACTGAAAACATGAATATAGCATTAGTAAGCTCCGAGGTACATTCAGTATAATATAGGAAATCTGGACATTTGCAAAGGTATGCAGAACACCAAACATGGTAATTATGTCAGCAAATATAATACATATTTTTCTTGTATTATTTAATTCTATGTAAAAACAATTGACTGTTTAAAGCAAAAATAAGGACAGCATTTGTAACACATAAAGTAAAATGTGTTATCAACAAAGTTTAGGCTGGAGCAAGAAGTGCAGCAGGTAAGAAATGAAGTTGTATGGTTTTAAGGTTCTCACACCATGCGGGAAGTAGTACAAAAATCACTTGACAAAGACGATGATAAGTTGGATATAGATGCTATCAAGCCTAAATTATCCATTTAAAACACACACTAAAATGTGTTAGCTAATAGGCAATAAAGAACATACAATGCATTTCTAAAAAATTACTCAGTAAAATAAAGCAAATATAAATTTAAAAAGAGGAAAAATATTAGATGAAACAAGTAGAAAACTAATAGCAAATTCTACCAAGTTAATAAACTTATTAAAGGCAAATGCTCTAAACATTACAGTTTAAAGACACAGAGAGATTGGATTTAGAAAACTAAGGTCCCAGGGTACATACTGCTTATCAGAAGCCCAAATTAAATGTAATAAACCAAATATGCTAAACAATAGAAGAAATAAATGAAGTAAATGAAACAAGTTCAGTCACACTAACAATAGTCAGAAATGAGAATTTATAAATACCACTCAAAACAGTATCAAAACTATGACATGCCCAGGAAAATGTTTGGAAAAATATGTATAAGACCAACATACTTAAAACTACATAACATTTTTGAGATAAATAAATTGCCAGATATACTGTGTTTGCAAATCAGAAGGCTCAAGATTGTGAAAATGTCAATCTTTTCAAAATGACCTATTAATTTAATGTAATTCTAACCAAAATCTCAGTGCATTTTTTGTAGACATTTACACACTCTTTCAAAGATGTATATGGCAATGCAAAGGTTTTACAATAGCTAAAACATCTTTGAAAAAGAACTAAATGAAAGAACTCACAGTATCTAATTTTAGGGCTTATTGTAAATCTTCAGTAATCAAGACTGTGGAATTGGTGTCAAGACACACAATTAACCAATGAACAGAAAGGAGAATCCTGAAATAGACCCATAAATATATAGTCAATTAATGCTTGACACAAGCATTATGGTAAAGTCATAAGTCAAAGGGGAAATAATACAATCTTCTCAACAACTATTGCTGAAACTATTGGGTACCCTTATGCAAAAAAACAAAAACTTCAATCCTTATCTCATGCCACATATAAAAATTATATGAGATGTATCATGACCTAAATGTAAGAGCTACAACTATCAAACTTCTAGAAGAAAACATCCAGAAAAAATATTTTTTACCTAGGGCTTGGTAACACGTCTTTAAAATGACAAAAAAAAAAAAAAAAAAGGCACAAATGCAAAAGGACCATTTAAAAAAATAAGTACATTAAAAAAAAAAGAATTGGATTTCATTAAAGTTACACACTTTTGTTTCTCCAAGAACACTGTTAAGAAAATGAAAGAGGAAGCCAAGCCAATGAGAAGTATTTGGAAAACATATATCTAAAAATTATTTTTACCTAGAATGCATAAAGCCATGCTATAACCCAGCAATAAGAGAGACAACCTAGAAAAATAAACAAAAGATTTGTAAAAACTCTTCACCAAGTAAGAAACGCAGATGGTAGGTAATTAAACACATAAAAATATGCTCAGCATCATTAGTCTTTAGGGAAATGCAAATGAAAATCACAATAAGGTACGGCTGCACATCCGCTAGAATGATTTAATTAACAAGGCTATTAATACCTGGTGTTAGATATTGAAGATGGAGCACCTGCAACTCTCATACATAACTGGTGAGGTGAGAAAATGAATGGTACAATTACTTTGGAAACACGTTTGTCAGCTACTTAGACAGTTATATACCCACAGTATGATCCAACTGTTCTACTCCTAGGTGTTTTTTCAAGAGAAACAAACCAAACCAACAACAACAAAAAACCCCCGAAACAAAAAATGTCATTTCCTCAAAAACCTAGGTGTAAATGTTTGTGGTGGCTTTTTTTTCATAATTGTTAGAAATTTAAAAATAACCCAAATATCCCTTAACTAGAGAATGAGTAAGTGAACTGTGGTACTTATAAAATAGAATAATAACAGAAACAAAAAAAGAATGAATAGGTCAGGCACGATGGCTCACGTCTGTAATCCCAGCACTTTAGGAGGCCGAGGAGGGTGGATCACCTGAGGTCAGGAGTTCGAGGCCAGCCTGGCCAACATGGTGAAATACCGTCTCTACTAAAAATACAAAAATTAGCCATGCATGGTGGTGCACACCTGTAATCCCAGCTACTCAGGAGGGTGAGGCAGGAGAATGGCTTGAACCCGGGAGGCAGGGGTTGCAGTGACCGGAAATGGGGTGATTGTACTTCAGCCTGGGTGACAGAGTGAGACTGCATCTCAAAAAAAAAAAAAAAAATGAGTAATTGATACACACAATGTAGTTGAATGTCAAAATGTATTAGGCTAAATTAAATAGCCAGACTCAAAGGACTGCATACCCTATGATCCTATTTATATGCCATTTTGGCAAGTGCAAAACTATATGAAGACAAAGAAGATTAGTGGTTGCCAGAATTTGAGGGCAGAGGGAAAGGTTAACTACAAAATTACACAGGGGAATTTTGGGGAATAATATAGTCCTTCCACATCCTGAGCTGGTGGTTACATAACTGTGTGTATCTTTCACACTTCACAGAACTTTGCTTTAAGAAAGGTGATTTTTACTGTATGTAATGTATACCTTAATGAGATAATGAAAAATAGTCTATAAACCACATCTGGGTCATTTTGTATCTGAATTGATCAAATATGTAGTGATCCTTGGTCAATCAGTCATGGTTATGCATAAAAGACTAGTCTGATTATTATAGATAGCTATACAGAAAGATTTTCTCTTGTTGGTCATATTGACAGGTCTTTTTCTTCTCTCTGAGATTTGTGAACTGGACAGAGTATAGATCGCTGGCTTAAATTAGGGCATGAAACAGGAAGCAGTCAGACTTCCTCTTCTCCTATAAAATTATAAAGGAAGAAGAGTTTCACTCTTGGGCACCTAATCCCAAGCAGGAGGTCTGGCCCTCCTCTGGTTGATTGTGGTACTACAATTTTATCTTTGTGCACAAAGTGGGAGAGGAGAATGAAGTAGGTGATGTTCTCCTTGACAGTCCTTTGCTCACCTATTTAGATTCTGGCAAAATCCTCCAGCTGCACTGCTGCCCTGGCTGCCTTCTCTCACGCAATTCCTGGGCTATGGTTTTCTCTACTGTCACCTTTTTTTTTTTTTTTTTTTGAGATGGAGTTTCGCTCTGTGTAACGGCACAATGTCGACTCACTGCAACCTCTGCTTCCCGGGTTCAAGTGATTCTCCTGCCTCAGCCTCCCGAGTAGCTGGGATTACAGGCGTCTGCCCCCACGCCCGGCTAATTTTTGTATTTTTAGTAAAGACAGGGTTTCACCATGTTGGTCAGGCTGGTCCGGAACTCCTGACCTCAGGTGATCCGCCCGCCTCGGCCTCCCAAAGTATTGGGATTACAGGAGTGAGCCACCGCGCCTGGCCTACTCCCTTTCTTATGATCCCCACTTCATTCTGCAGAAGTTCCATCAAAATCTCAACTCTAGCCATGTGTATGTCTTCTTCTTAATACTTTTACAGCTTTGTTCTAAAGTGGCCTTCTTTATTCTTTCATTTTAATATTTGGGGAAGAAGTTTGCCGACTTGAGGCAGTATTTAGAACACATGTTTTTGTTTTTGTTTAAATCTTATTTTTCTTAAAAGTGGAGTCAGTTTATAAAAACTAATTTTAATATGCATTGTATATTTCTTCTTTTTATTTTTATTCATAATATTCTCTTTTGTAAATAGCACGAAAGTGGAAATTTTCGTCCCCAGTAGTAAAACTAAACATGTAAGGTAATCTTTCAAATTGTGTATTTGGGTTCTCCAGAAGGACAGAACTAATAAGACATATGTATATATGAAAGTGAGTTTATTAAGGAGCATTGACCACACAAGGTGAAATCCCATGATCGACCATCTGCAAGCTGAGGAGCAAGAAAACCAGTAGTGAGTGGCTCAGTCCAAGTCCTAAAGCCTCAAAAGTAGGGAAGCTGACAGTGCAGTCTTTAGTATGTGGCTGAAGGCCTGAGAGGCCCCGACAAATCACTCATGTAAGTCCAGGAGTCCAAAGGTCGAAGAACCTGGAGTCCAATGTTCAAGGGCAGGAAGCATCCAGCAGGGGAGAAAGACGAAAGCCAGAAGACTCAGCAAGTCAACTTCTTCCACCTTCTTCTGCCTGCTTTTTCTAACTGTGCTGGTAGCTGATTGGATGGTGCCCATCCACAATGAGGATCGGTCTTCCTCTCCCATTCCACTGACTCAAATGTTAATCTCCTCTGCAACACCCTCACAGACACACCCAGAAACAATACTTTGCATCCTTCAATTCAATCAAGTTGACACTTAATATTGACCATTACAAATTGTCTTTTCCCTTTTTATTACTTAATGTTTGCAAACTCATTACTTTCACCCTTTTAAATTTATGCAATTTATCTATCTTTATACAACCTTCATGACCCATTTTTTCAAATTCCATGTATTCTTGCAAGTTCCTCTTTCTCTTAATTTTTAGATGTCTCTAGCTTGTTTCTTTTAAATGTTGTTTTTTTCATCTAATTTATTTTTATTTTCTTAAATTTTTGTGGGTACACAGTAGGTGTATAGATTTATGGGGTACCTGAAATGTTTATACAGGCATGAAATGCAAAATAAGCACATCATGGAAAATGGAGTATCCATTCCCTCAAGCTTTTATCCTTTGAGTTACAAACAATCCAATTACATTCTTTAAGTTATTTTAAAATGTACAATTGTTATTATTGACTGTAGTCACCCTATTATGCTATCAAATAGTAGGTCTTATTCATTTAAAAAAAATTTTTTTGCACCCATTATCCATCCCCACCTGCTCTCCAGCCCCCCACTACACTTCCCAACTTCTGGTAACCACCCTTTTACTTTCTATGTCCATGGGTTCAGTTGGTTTGATTTTTAGATCCCACAGATAAGTGAGAACATGTGATGTTTGTCTTTCTGTGCCTGGCTTATTTCACTTAACGTAATAATCTCCAGTTCCATCCATGTCGTAGAAAATGACAGGATCTCATTCTTTTTATGGCTGAATAGTACTCCATTGTGTATATGTACCACATTTTCTTTATCCATTCATCTGTTGATGGACACTTAGGTTGCTTCCAATACTTAGCTATTGTGAACAGTGCTGCAAACAAACATAGGAGTACAGATATCTTTTCAATATGTTTATTTCCTTTCTTTTGGGTATATACCCAGCAGTGGGATTTCTGGATCATATGGTAGCTCAAGTTTTTGTTTTTTCAGGAACCTCAAAACTGTTCTCCATAGTGTTTGTACAAATTTACATTCTCACCAACAGTGTACAAGGGTTCTCTTTTCTCCACATCCTTGCCAGTATATTGCCTTTCTTTTGGATATAAGCCATTTTAACTGGGGCAAGATAATATCTCATTGTAGTTTTGATTTGCATTTCTCTTGATAATCAGTGTTGGGCACCTTTTCATATGCCTGTTTGCCATTTGTATGTCTTCTTAGTCTGAGTTTCATAGTCTCACTTTCATAGTCTGATGTCTTAGATTTAAGTCTTTAATCTATTTTGTTTTGATTTTTGTATACGGCAAGAGATAGGGGTCTAGTTTCATTCTTTTACATAGGGATATCCAGCTTTCCCAGCCCCATTTATTAAAGAAACTGTCTTTTCCCGAGTGCATGTTCTTGGCAACTTCATCAAAAATAAGTTTACTGTAAGTGTGTGGATTTGTTTCTGGGTTCTCTATTCTGTTACATTTGTTTATGTGTCTGTTTTTATGCCAGTACCATGCTGTTTTGGTTATTATCACTCTGCTCAGTGGTATAATTTGTAGCCAGGTAATGTGATCCTCCCAGTTTTGTTTTTTGCTTAGAATAGCTTTTTTTTTTTTTTTTTTTTTTTCAATTCTGGGCCATTTGTGGTTCCATATAAATTATAGAATTGTTTTTTGTTTTTCTATTTCTGTGAAGAATGTCATTGGTATTTTGATAGTGATTGCATTTAATATGTAGATTGCTTTGGGGAGTTTGGACATTTTAACAATATTGAGTCTTCCAATCCATGAACACGGAATATTTTTCAATTTTTTTCTGACCTCATCAATTTAATTAAGTTTTATAGTTTTTATTGCAGAGATCTTTCACTTTGTGAGTTAAGTTAATTGCTAGGTTTGCAATTTTATGTGTGGCTATTGAAACTGGGATTACTTTTTAGTTTCTTTTTCACATTGTTCACTGTTGGCATAGAGAAATGCTACTGATTTGTGTATGTTGATTTTGTACCCTTTACTGAATTTGTTCATCAGTTCTAATAGTTTTAAATTTTATCAACTTTGCTAAATTTGTTTATCAATTCTAATCATTTTTTGTGAAGTCTTTTGGTTTTTCCAAATATAAGACCATATTATCTGCAAACAAGGATAATTTGACTTCTTCCTTTCTAATTTGAATGCCCTTTATTTCCTCATCTTGTCTGATGGCTCCAGCTAGGACTTCCAGTACCATGTTGAATAACAGTGGTGAAAGTGGGCATCCTTGTTTTGTTCCAGATCTTAGAGAGAAGGCTTTCAGCTTTTCCCCATTCGGTATAATAATAGTTATGGGTCTGTCACATATGGCGTTTATTGTGTGGAGGTATGTTCCTTCTATAGTCCATTTTGTGGAGATTTTTTTTTATTATGAAGGGATGTTGAATTTTATCAAATGTGTTTTCAGCACCAATTGAAATGGTCATATGGTTCTTGTCCTTTATTCTGTTGTTATGATGTATCACAATGATTTATTTGCATATGTTGAACCATTCTTGCATCCCAGGGATAAATTCCACTTGGTCATGATGAATGATATTGCTAATGTATTGTTGAGTTCAACTTGCTGGTGTTTTGTTGAGGATTTTTGTATTAATATTTATTAGAGATATTGGCCTATGGTTTTCTTTTCTTGATATGTCTTTGTTCTATATTGGTATTGAGGTAATACTGGCCTCATAGAATGAGTTTTGAAGTATTACCTCCTCCTCTATTTCTTGGAATAGTTTGATTAGGTTTGATATTAGTTGTTCTTTAAATGTTTGATGGAATTCAGCAGTGAAGCCATCAGGTCCTGGACTTATCTTTACTAGGAGAATTTATTATGGCCTCAATCTCATTACTTATTATTGGTCTGTTCAGGTTTTGTATTTTATCCTGGTTCAATATTGGTAGGTTTCATCTGTCTAGGAATGTGTCCATTTCTTCTAGATTTTCCAATACATTGGCATATAGTTGCTCAGAGTAGCCATTAATGATCGTATGAACATCTGAAGTATTGTAATGTCTCTTTTTTTGTTTTGATTTTATTTGTTTGGGTCTTCTCTCTTTTTTTCTTAGTCTGGCTATAGGTTTGTCAATTTTGTTTAACTCTTTAAGAAACCAACATTTTCTTTCACTGATCTTATTTTTAAATTTCAATTTCATTTATTTTCCTCTGACATTTATTATTTCTTTTCTTCTACTAATTTTGGGTTTGATTTGCTCTTGCTTTTCTAAATATTGATTCTACACACTTTTTCCATATTTTTTTTCCGTAAACAACTTTGTTTTATTTTTATTTATTTTTTATTATACTTTAAGTTCTAGGATACATGTGCACAATGTGCAGGTTCGTTACATAGGTATACATGTGCCATGCTGGTTTGCTGCACCCATCAACTCATGATTTACATTAAGTATTTCTCTTAATGGTATCCCTCCCCCAGCCCACCACCTCCTGAGAGTTCCCAGTGTGTGATGTCCCCCACCCTGTGTCCATGTGTTCTCATTGTTCAATTCCCACCTATGAGTGAGAACATGCAGTGTTTGGTTTTCTGTCCTCGTGATAGTTTGCTGAGAATGATGGTTTCCAGCTTCATCCATGTCCCTGCATAGGACATGAACTCATCCTTTTTTATGGCTGCATAGTATTCCATGGTGTATATGTGCCACATTTTCTTAATCCAGTCTATCTTTGATGGACACCTGGGTTGGTTCCAAGTCTTTGCTATTGTGAATAGTGCCGCAAGAAACATATGTGTGCATGTGTCTTTATAGTGACATGATTTATAATTCTTTGGGTATATACCCAGTAATGGGATCACTGGGTCAAATGGTATTTCTAGTTCTAGATCCTTGAGGAATTGCCACACTGTCTTCCACAATAGTTGAACTAATTTATACTCCCACCAACAGTGTAAAAGTGTTCCTATTTCTCCACATCCTCTCCAGCATCTGTTGTTTCCTGACTTTTTAATGATCGCCATTCTAACTGGCATGAGATGGTATCTCATTGTGGTTTTGATTTGCATTTCTCTCATGACAAATGATGATGAGCATTTTTTCATGTGTCTGTTGGCTGCATAAATGTCTTCTTTTGAAAAGTGTCTGTTCATATCCTTTGGCCACTTTTTGATGGGGTTGTTTGTTTTTTTTCTTGTAAATTTGTTTAAGTTCTTTGTAGATTCTGGATATTAGCCCTTTGTCAGATGGGTAGATTGCAAAAATTTTCTCCCATTCTGTCGGTTGCCTTTTCACTCTGATGGTAGTTTATTTTGCTGTGCAGAATCTCTTTTGTTTAATTAGATCCCATTTGCCTATTTTGGCTTTTGTTGCCATTGTTTTTGGTGTTTTAGTCATGAAGTCTTTGCCCATGCCTTTGTCCTGAATGGTATTGCCTAGATTTTCTTCTACGGTTTTTATGGCTTTAGATGTAACATTTAAGTGTTTAATCCATCTTGAATTTTTTTGTGTGTGAGGTGTAAGGAAGGGATCCATTTTCAGCTTTCTACATATGGCTAGCCAGTTTTCCCAGCATAACAGGGAATCCTTTACCCATTTCTTGTTTTTGTCATGTTTGTCAAAGATCAGATGGTTGTAGATGTGTGGTGTTATTTCTCAGGCCTCTGTTCTGTTCCATCGGTCTATATATCTGTTTTGGTACCAGTAACATGCTGTTTTGGTTACTGTAGCCTGGTAGTATAGTTTGAAGTCAGGTAGTGTGATGCCTCCAGCTTTGTTCTTTTTGCTTAGGTTTGTCTTGGCAATGTGGGCTCTTTTTGGTTCCATATGAACTTTAAAGTAGTTTTTTCCAATTCTGTGAAGAAAGTCATTGGTAGCTTGTTGGGGATGGCATTGAATCTATCAATTACCTTGGGCAGTATGGCTATTTTCACAATATTGATTCTTCCTATCCATGAGCATGGAATGTTCTTCCATTTGTTTGTATCCTCTTTTATTTTGTTGAGCAGCGGTTTGTAGTTCTCCTTGAAGAGGTCCTTCACATCCCTTGTAAGTTGGATTCCTAGATATTTTGTTCTCTTTGTAGCAATTGTGAATGGGAGTTTACTCATGATTTGCCTCTCTGTTCGTCTGTTATTGGTGTATAGGAATGCTTTTGATTTTTGCACACTGATTTTTGTATCCTGAGACTTTGCTGAAGTTGCTTATCAGCTCAAGGAGATTTTGGGCTGAGATGATGGGGTTTTCTAAATATACAATCATGTCATCCGCAAACAGGGACAATTTGACTTCCTCTTTTCCTAATTGAATGCACTTTATTTCTTTCGCTTGCCTGATTGCCCTGGCAGAACTTCCAACACTATGTTGAATAGGAGTGGTGAGAGAGGGCATCCTTGTCTTGTGCCGGTTTTCAAAGGGAATGCTGCCAGTTGTACATTCTGTTGATTTGGGGTGAAGAGTTCTGTAGATGTCTATTAGGTCTGCTTGGTGCAGAGCTCAGTTCAAGTCCTGGATATCCTTGTTAAAATTCTGTCTTGTTGATCTGTCTAAAACTAACAGTGGGGTGTTAAAGACTCCCATTATTATTGTATGGTAGTCTAAGTCTCTTTGTAGGTCTCTAAGGACTTGCTTTATGAATCTGGGTGCTCTTGTATTGGGTGCATATATATTTAAGATAGTTAGCTCTTCTTGTTGAATTGATCCCTTTACCATTATGTAATGGCCTTCTTTGTCGCTTTTCGTCTTTGTTGGTTTAAAGTCTACTTTATCAGAGACTAGGATTGCAACCCCTGCTTTTTTTTTTGCTTTCCAATTGCTTGGTAGATCTGCCTCCATCCCTTTATTTTGAGTGTATGTGTGTCTCTGCATGTGAGATGGGTCTCCTGAATACAGCACACTGAAGGATCTTGACTCTTCATCCAATTTGCCAGTCTGTGTCTTTTAATTGGAGCATTTAGCCCATTTACATTTATGGTTAATATTATTATTTGTGAATTTGATCCTGTCATTATGATGTAGCTGGTTATTTTGCCTGTTAATTGATGCAGTTTCTTCATAGCATCGATGGTCTTACAATTTGGCATGTTTTTGCAGTGGTTGTTCCTTTCCATGCTTAGTGCTTCCTTCAGGAGCTCTTGTAAGGCAGGCCTGGTGGTGACAAAATCTCTCAGCATTTGCTTGTCTATAAAGGACTTTATTTCTCCTTCATTTATGAAGCTTAGTTTGGCTGGATATGAAATTCTGGGTTGAAAATTCTTTTGTTTAAGAATGTTGAATATTGGCCCCCACTCTCTTCTGGCTTGTAGGGTTTCTGCTGAGAGATCTGCTGTTTGTCTGACGGGCTTCCCTTTGTGGGTAACCCGACCTTTCTCTCTGGCTGCCCTTAACATGTTTTCCTTCATTTCAGCCTTGGTGAATCTGACAATTATGTGTCTTGGTGTTGCTCTTCTCAAGGAGTATCTTTGTGGTGTTCTCTGTATTTCCTGAATTTGCAGGCTGGCCTGCCTTGCTAGGTTGGGGAAGTTCTCCTGGATAGTATCCTGAAGTGTGTTTTCCACCTTGGTAACATTCTCCATATCACTTTCAGGTACACCAATCAGACGTAGATTTGGTCGTTTCACATAGTCCCATATTTCTTGGAGGCTTTGTTCGTTGTTGTTTTTTTTTAACTCTTTTTTATCTAAACTTGTCTTCTTGCTTTATTTCATTAATTTGATCTTCAATCACTGATATCCTTTCTTCCAGTTGATCGAATCAGCTATTGAAGCTTGTGCGTGCATCACAAAATTCTCGTGCCATGGTTTTCAGCTCCATGAGGTCATTTAAGATCTTCTCTACACTGTTTATTCTAGTTAGCCATTTGTCTAACCTTTTTTCAAAGTTTTTAGCTTCCTTGTGATGGGTTAGAAAATGCTCCTTTAGCTCAGAGAAGTTTGTTATTACCGACCTTCTGAAGCCTACTTCCATCAACTCATCAAAGTCATTCTCCATCCAGCTTTGTTCCATTGCTGGCGAGGAGCTGTGATCCTTTGGAGAAGAGGTGCTCTGGTTTTTAGAATTTTCAGCTTTTCTGCTCTGGTTTCTCCCCATCTTTGTGGTTTTATCTACCTTTGGTCTTTGATGTTGGTGACCTACAGATAGGGTTTTGGTGTCGATTTCCTTTTTGTTGATGTTGATATTATTCCTTTCTGTTTGTTAGTTTTCCTTCTAACAGTCAGGTCCCTCAGCTGCAGGTCTGTTGGAATTTGCTGGAGGTCCATCCCAGACCCTGTTTTCCTGGGTATCACCAGCGGAGGCTGCAGAACAGCAAATATGGCAGAACAGCAAATATTGCTGCCTGATCCTTCCTCCGTTAGCTTTGTCCCAGAGGGGCACCTGCCTGTATGAGGTGTCCGTTGGCCCCTACTGGGAGGTGTCTCCCAGTTAGGCTACACAGTGGTCAGGGACCCACTTGAGGAGGTAGTCTGTCCATTCTCAGAGCTCAAACGCCATGCTGGGAGAACCACTGCTCTCTTCAGAACTGTCAGACAGGGATGTTTAAGTCTGCAGAAGGTTTTGCTGCTTTTTGTTCAGCTATGCCCTGCCCAGAGGTGGACTCTATAGAGGCAGTAGGCCTTGCTGAGCTGCGGTGGGCTCCACCCAGTTTGAGCTTCCCGGACACTTTGTTTACCTACTCAAGCCTCAGCAATGGTGGACGCCCCTCACCCTGCCTGGGTGCAGTCTCACAGGTCGATCTCAGACTGCCGTGCTAGCAGTAAGCAAGGCTCTGTGGGCATGGGACACATCGAGCCAGGCACAGGAGAGAATCTCCTGGTCTGCCAGTTGCTAAGACCATGGGAAAAGCGCAGTATTTGGGTGGGAGGGTTCTGTTTTTCCAGGTACAGTCTGTCATGGCTTCCCTTAGCTAGGAAAGGGAGATCCCCCGACTCCTCGCACTTCCTGGGTCAGGCGACATCCCCCTCCTGCTTCGGCTCACCCTCCATGGGCTGCACCCACTATCCAACCAGTCACAGTGAGATGAATCAGGTACCTCAGTTGGAAATGCAGAAATCACCCGGCTTCTGCATCAATCACACTGGGAGCTACAGACTGGAGCTGTCCCTATTCAGCCATCTTGGAACAAAACTGAACAACTTTTTCTCATATGTTTACCTATTTGTTGTTCATTTCACTTTGCCTCAGAAGACATCAAATATATAAACCTTAATAGGTATCATAAAAGGCAGAATACATGGGGGACACACAGGTCTTGACTTCAAGGAAAAAATGACTCTTCTATGAAATGAAGCAACAAAACAAACAAAGAAGCAAGTACTTTGCTTCACACAAGGGTCACAAAGCAAGATACTTACAGGTATTGTGTGGGGTGTGTCAAGAAAGTTTTCAAAGGTTACCTTAACCTTAAGGGGGTTTTAAGTCATGTATAGTGTTTGACTTACCGAAAAAGTCACTGTCACTTTTTTCTCTCAAGAATAAAGGTAGAATGTGCTGTCTAATTACGAACAACTTTGAGGAATAGATTATCTTTCTTTCTTTCTGGGAGTTTTCAAAGTGGCATATAGGACTATGCATTGTTTCTTAAGATAGCAGTAAAATCAATATTGCCTTCACTGAAGGCATAATTATTTTTATGCATTATTTGTATTTTGAAACACTTCTTTGATAAAATAAAATTGCATGACCACAAACTCTATTAATTAAATCATTGCATTTAAATTATTTAAAATGTAAAACAGAAAAGTAGTACTTGGTAAGAAGCATGAGTATTGAACATTTTGGAAAGAATCCACATTGTTTTATAAAATATAATTCTTTTTTGAATTATTAAAGATAAAATTATACACTTATAATAAAAAAGTGTAAATAAGATTTTCATTTATTTGTTTGTGAACATAATGTATTTGAGATAAATGAGGTTACCATTTCCCCTCAAATACTTTCTAAATATTTAAGCATTTTAAAAGAATATTCAAAAAAATCTATTGTATATTTCTCTAATTTAGTAAAGAACATAGATAACTATAAAGATTGCTTTAAGCATCATTTATTGTCTGTGAAATATTCAGAGGCTGTTCACATACGTGACAATGTGTAATTTCTCTTATTCATTGCCTAGAGCTAGTGTTTAGTTTTTCGTGATGTATTTTGTATAATGGTTGGTTCAAGTATACATTCAGGAGACATGAGGCATATTGAATGATTTGGCTTCTGTACTAAATGTCTCTGGAAATCAAGGTTGAATTATAGAAAGAGATACAGTTTTTATCATAACCGCCAAGTTGAAACAGGTTCTATGTAATAAAATGTTAAGAAGAAGAATCCAAAATTGATGTTTATAATCAGTGAAAATTTCAATAAAGGCAAAAAGGTCAAATGTAAGTTGTGTCTTTAAAATATTTGTCATCAATAATAAAACAATAATAGCTATGGAAATATTACAGTTTGCCCAGAACCATCTCCTAATCCTTACAGAGATCCTAGAGGCAACTATTAGACTTTACATATAAAGTTGGACATTGATATGGTTTGGCTGTGTCCCCACCCAAATGTCAAATTGTACCTCCCATAATTCCCACCCATTATGGGAGGGACCTGTTGGGAGGTAATTGAATCATGGGGTTTTATAAGGGAGAATTCCAGTACACAAGCTCTCTTAACTGCCACCATCCATGTAAAACAACATGACTTTGCTCCTCCTTGCCTTCCGCCATGATTGTGAGGCCTCCCCGGCCATGTGGAACTATGAGTCAATTAAACCTCTTTCTTTTATAAATTACCCAGTCTTGGGTATGTCTTAATCAGCAGCATGAAGTAACACAGCATGACTAACACAGACATCAAGATTTCAATTAAGTTGCCGACAATCCCACAATTGGTTGCTTGTGAGATTGGGTTTGAAATCCAGGTATTCAGATTCCAGATCCATGCTTTTATTTTTATTCCAGTACATCTTGTTGCCTATTGACTGACTGTTGTGAAAACAGGCTGTCCTCAAGGATGAATAGACAGATAACTTTAAAGCAAAGGCTCTTGAGGTGCTGGAAAAAAAATTAAGAAAATCTGAGAAATTGCTGAGAAAGTAAAAAAAAAATAAGCAAATGATGACAAAGAGTATGAAACATATAAAGGACTAAGCTATTATGCCTAAAATTATATCCTCTGAGAGAGATGGAGACATTGAAAAAAGAAAAAAGCTTGAATGATGTATTAGTCTGTTCTTGAATTGCTATTAAAAATACCTGAGACTGGGCAATTTATAAAGGAAATTTGCTCATGGTTATGCAGGCTGTACAGGAAGCATGATGCTGGCATCTGCTCAGCTTCTGGGGAGGCCTCAGGAAAGTTACAATCATGGTGGAAGGTGAAGGGAGAGCAGACACATCACATGGCAAAAGCCAGAGAGGGGAAGCAAGTTGTCACACACTTTCAAACAGCCAGATCTTGCAAGAAGTCACTCACTATCACAAAGACAGCACCAAGGGGATGGCACTAAACCATTCATGAAAATCCATGATCCAATCACCTCTCACTAGGGCTCACCTCTAATACTGGGGATTACAATTCAACATGAGATTTGGGTGGAGACACATATCCAAACTATATCAAATGACAAGAAATGAATGGTGAAATCTGAAACGCTGAAGCGACAGACAGACATTTATGTAGCAAGTCACTGAAGATAAGGGTCAAGACGGCAGGGTGAAGGTGCAGAATTGGGAAGGTCATGGGCACTGAGGAAATAACTGACACAGGATGAAGATGGGGTCTCTGAAGAAAAGAGTATATAATTAAAAGAACACGAAATATAGTTTTGGAAGATAAAGAGAAAAAAGACAAAGGGGGTACTATCTAAAAAAGTCAAACAGGGATAATTAGAAAAAAGCAAAACGTTTGGATTGTCATGTGAACCCCGAAAGGCTACTTGGGCAGCCTGTACTGTGTGTTTCCTGCCCCAGAATATGGCCTCTGAGTCATGGCTGGAGTGGCACAAGCACTTCCAGCCAATCCTCCCATCTGCCCTGCATAGGCCTCCTATGCTTGTCTTCCCAGAGCCATGTGAGGCTTTCAATGATTCTTTTGACCCTCACTTCTCATACTGGCTTCATAATTTTCTACTGCATGGCTCTGAAGAAGCCAGATATAGTCCTTTGTTGCCATGGTCTGAATGTTTGTGTATTAGTCTGTTCTCATGCTGCTAGGAAGCAATACCTGAGACTGGGACATTTATAAAGGAAAAAGGCTTAATTGACTCACAGTTCAGCATGACTGGGGAGGCCTCAAGAAACTTACAATCATGGTGGAAGGGGAAGCTAACACGTCCTTCTTCACATGGCAGCTACAAGGAGAAATGATGAACAACGGGGAAAGAGCCCCTTGTAAAACCATCAGATCTCGTGAGAACTCACTCAATATCATGAGAACAACATGGGGGTAACCACCCTCATGATTCGATTACCTCCCACTGGGTCCCTCCCATAACATGTAGGAATTATGGGAACTATAATTCAAGATGAGATTTGGGTGGGGACACAGCCAAACCATATAAGTTTGTGTTCTCAAAAACACAAACATCCAAAAGAGACACATCACCCTTCCACCATGTGAGGACACAACAAGAAGGTGTCATCTATAACCCAGAAAGTGGGCCCTCACCAAACGTCAAATCTGCCTTTGGTCTTAGACTTCTTGGCCTGCAGAACTGTGAGAAATAAATGTACGTTGTTTAAAGCCATCCAGTCTTTGGTGTTCTGTTATAGAAGTTCAAATGGACTAAGATATTTGTCTTCTTCTGAAGCTTACATTTAATTGATAGGGACATGCAATTGTAAAATAAGTAATGTATTATTTTGTGAAATTATGAAAGCTCTATATTCTGATTTTTTCCCCTTTTACACCACAAACCTTATGTAGCACACCTCAAAATTCTGAATTCACAGTGCTCATTGGAAACAGTTTGATTATTTTTATTTTTTCTACAGAGAAAGAGTTAAAAAAGATTTTCATAGTGTTATTAGAAACAGTAACTTTAACTGGCCCTTTTATTAATAACGTTCTTTGTCACATGTAGTTCCCTTTTACATTGCTCTTTCAGATATCGGTGGAACTGCTGCTGTTTTGATCTTTCTCTTTTCTTCCTTCTTTTTAATCTTTGGATTAAGTGCTGCCAGCGATGAACCCTTGAGGTGAGGCTATTGATTTGGAGATGCTAATAGAACTGCAAACTAATACATTATCCTGTCCTAACCTCTTAGGGCATCCTCAATTTGATGCCCTGAGACTTGTGGCCAAGCCTGTATAGAGGCACTGTGATGAAAAGAACAATCCGGTTGATACAGAGAACATCTAGCAAGCTGTCTCATGCTCACGGAATATTTCGTTTGTTTGCTGGTTTTTTGTTGTTGTTGTTGTTGTTGTTTTTTAAAGTTTCTGCTCAAGTTTAGGGAACTCTTGTGTAAGTTTTCTATCTGACCCAAGCAGTCCTCTTCACTACGTCTGGCTTACTATTCATCTGGCAAATATTTTTCTCCTCCAATTTCTGGGGTAGCCCTTGTGCAGCTGGCTCCCATGATGGCAGCCAAATGGAGGCTGGTGCACTGTGCTAGTCAGAGTCAACTTCTTGCTGTGAAACTCCTCAAATAGACAGTTGTCATCAGAGCATTTCCTCATCATTCTCTTCTTGTTAAAATTGGGAATCTGGCAAGTTCCTCCCTGTTTGCCAGCAAATATTTCAGTCCATGAGAAACTGAGTGGTATATTTGCACAAAAAGTAAACTCATCATTTTGAGTAATCATTTCCAATTCTTGGCAACTTCCCCGTCTTTCCTGAGCTCTTCCTCTCTTTCTTAATTTTCTCTTTTTTCTCCATTCTCTTTCTCTATTTCTTGGTACAAAACATTTCTTCTATCCAGTGGTTATTATGGCACAACTTACAGAAGGATTTCTTCATCCCTGGGCAGGCAGATGTTTATTCTCTCTTCTTTTACAAACCAGCAGAAGATGGAATTTCAGGTTATGATATTCTGGACCTGAGCACGTATTCAATTGTGTGGGTACACATTATCTTTAAGAACCTCCATGGCTATACATAAATTAATTAGTGAGGTAGTACCCTCTGAAGACATTCTAGAATAGGATATTTCTCCTACTTGTGGCTTTTTGCACAGTAGACAATTTTGAGGCATCTGCAGAGTTCCACAAAGCCCTATACACATAACATCAAAGCATTGGGAAGACTTCCCGTAGCTGTGCCTCATGTAATCTCAATTGCTTTTTGCCATACGAGGCACTGCTCCTATCTGTACCTTCACAGTTCATGACTATTTGCCCTGACTCAGGAATAGCCCAAAAGAGAGGCTGGAAGCCACAGAAGGTTAGTGTCAAAATAATGCATCACTAATCTTGTTAACCTTAGGCAAACTCATACTCATTTTGCTTAAATGTTGTAGAAGCAAGTAGGATGAGAAACCACCAAAGAAATACCTGCACTGTCAGCTTGTAGACTTTATTCAA
The DNA here is from genome assembly GCF_029289425.2 of Pan paniscus. Lineage (NCBI taxonomy): Eukaryota > Metazoa > Chordata > Mammalia > Primates > Hominidae > Pan > Pan paniscus. The sequence continues at coordinate 173,552,112 of NC_073254.2, forward strand.
AAGTATCCCAATAGACACCACTTTCTGTGATACCAGACCATGCTTATCTGTACTAAACCTACCACTGAGAACACTGGAGAAGGGCCCAAAGTCAACTGCTAGTCCCAACTTCTAGTTTAGCAGCACCCTTACTTTGTCCCTGGAAGGAAGTTTCCCCACCTAGGAATCACCATGAGTTACAAGAGCCTGGCAGATTTCAAGACTGCAGGAATGGAAAATATACAAGCTTGTAAGTTCAAGCTTATGTATGAATCATCTATCCCAATAGATGGTAGTTGAGATGATGGCTAGAGAGCAAAATGGTAATATATATGTAAAGATAACAACAATGGGATTGAATTAGATGACAGCAAGGTATAGAGGATAGGAATAGTAAACTACTTGTTTTGGTTTGAGTAATTCAAGGCATGATAGTGTCATTTACTGAAATTTACAGATTTACAATCTGAGCAGATTTGAGAACATAAATCAATAATTCTGTTTCTATTTCTAAAGTTTGAGACATGAGACAATCAACTTGAAATGCTAAACTGGCAACAAGATATGTGAGTTGGTAAATAAGAAGTTGAAGCTGCAGATGTATCTTATTATTCATTCATTATTATTTTCTGAACTCCTGCAATAAAGAATAAAAACCTTATTGTAAGAAGAAGAATGGCAAGTATGTAATTCAATTACAAAGAACTTGCTAGAAAAATTGGGGGAGAAAGACTATGCAGATTTCAAGGCAGTGATTGGCCTGGAGAGTCTGACTGAAGACAGGTGTAAGAGGCAATTGAGAAATAGACACTGGGAATCACCAGGGAAGATCACATTCAGGGTGTGAATGCCCAGACAAGAGAGGACTGTAAACTGCTTAAGCAGAGAGAAAGAAGGACACATTCCTGTGAAAGAAGAAACAGGTGTGTATTATATTTTGAGGTAAGAAAAGCATATATGAGCAAGCTCTGAAAAATGGCTTTATGTTTTTAAAGGGTTTAAAAGTAAAGAATAGTGAAAGAAGCTGTTGAGGATAGAAACGGAGAAAAGATTAGTAAATAAATAAGGGAAATTGATAAGGTGTATTAGTCAGGGTTCTCTAGAGGGAGAGGACTATTAAGACATACGTATATACGAAAAGGAGTTTATTAAGGAGTATTGACTCACATGATCACAAGGTTAAGTCCCACAATAGGCCGTCTACAAGCTGAGGAGAAAGGAAGCCAGTCCGAGTCCCAAAACCTCAAAAGTAGGGAAGTTGACAGTGCATTCAGTCTGTGGCCAAAGGCCCAAGAGCCCCTCGTAAACCACTGGTGTGTAGGTCAAAGATTCCAAAAGCTGAAGAACTTGGAGTCTAATATTCAAGGGCAGAAACATCCAGCACAGGAGAAAGATGGAGGCCAGAAGACTTAGCCAGTCTAGTCCTTCCACCTTCTTCTGCCAGCTTTTATCCTAGCCACACTGGCAGCTGATTAGATGGTTCTTTCCCAGATTGAGGGTGGGTCTGCTTCTCCTAGTCCACTGACTCAAATGTTAATCTCCTTTGGCAACACCTTCACAGACACACCCAGGAACAATAATTCAATCCAATCATGTTGACACTCAATATTAACCATCACATAAGGCATCAAGGAAATGAACAGTACATTGATGCCAGTATTGCCGGCCAGTTTGAGAAGAATACTATGATTCTTAGAGGTCTCAAAACAGAAAGAAAATAAAGGTAGGAATGACCATGGATGCAACATGTTTTTAATAATTAATTGAGGAGACAAAGGAAGGAGCAGGGAGGGGACAAAACATCAGAGCACACAAGGTGCCAAGAGATGACCTTGGTTAGATTATGACACTGATGAGGCAACCGTAGAAGTTTAATTCTAATTTGTCCAGCACAGATAAGATTAACTCAGAGTCACTTTTGTTCTTAACTGATCCTTAAAAATTGTGTCATAAGGCTGAAGGAGAACTATAAAGGAATCTACAGATTTTTCATTGAAAACTATTGTCACAATTAGGAAATCAAGTGAAAACAAAAGAAATTTGATATCAAAATACTGGCCACAGGTTTTTTTGTTTCGTTTTCTTACTTTCTTTCTTTCTTTCTTTTTGAGATGGAGTCTCACTCTGTTGCCTAGGCTGGAATGCAGTGGTGTGATCTTCGTTCACTGCAACCTTCGCTTCCTGAGTTCAAGCGATTCTCCTGCCTCGGCCTCCTGAGTAACTGGGATTACAGGCACCCATCACCATGCCCAGCTCATTTTTTGTTTTTTTGGTAGAAATGGGGTTTCACCATGTTGGCTAGACGGGTCTCAAATTCCTGACCTCAAGTGATCTGCTTGCCTCAGCCTCCCAAAGTGCTGGGATTACAGGCATGATCCACTGCACCCAGCTTGTTACAGGTTTTTAAAAAACATCAAGGAGGATTTCTGCTTTTCTTATAGCTGCACTTCTCCATCACACATTTCAATTTCATAGTTAATATTATTATATATTTGAATTATATTTATAATATACAAATACATTTTTATATAAAATTAGAAGTCCCAGATCCCATTTTCTGCATTACTCTCCTAAGCAAATGCTATTATTAATGTATTGTGCATTACAATTTGCCATCATTTTAAAATAAGAGGTTTTAGATTCTTCTTAAGAAAAAGGTATTCAAAGGCATAATTATTATATCATCTTGATAAGCCAAAAATACATCCTCATGTACTTACTGTTTCAAAATATTCTTGGCATAAAAAAGCAAAAAAAAAAAAACCCGCTAAACCCTAAACATAAACGTATAATATAATATGAATGTAACGTATAATATATGAGATCGATTTAGCAAACAAAATTGTGAATAAACATGTAACTTAAAATCATATATACTTGCTGTCTAGAGAAGACCATTGATATGGTTTGGCTGTGTCTATACCAAAATCTCATCTTGAATTCCCATGTGTTGTGGGAGGGACCCGGTGGGAGGTAATTGAATCACGGGGGCAGGTCTTTCCTGTGCTGTTCTCATGATAGTGAAGAAGTCTCACGAGATCCGATGATTATAAAAAGGGGAGTTTCCCTGCACAAGCACTCCTCTCTTTGCCTGCCACCATCCAAGTAAGATGTGACTTGCTCCTCCTTGCCTTCTGCCATGATTATGAGGCTTCCCCCGGCCAAGTGGAACTGTAAGTCCAATTAAACCTCCTTCTTTTGTAAATTTCCCAGTCTCTGTTATGTCTTTATCAGCAGTGTGAAAAAAGACGACTACAACTAAATTCCAAAATTAGTAAAATAGTTAGTATGAGAAAATTACAATATTAAATGACAAAATTTCACTTCCTAATTTTTTTTTAGTTTCAACTTTTTTTTTTTTTATACAGGTGATATCTGTGCAGATTTGTTACCTGGGAATATTATATGATGCTGAGGCTTGGGGTATGGATTTTGTCACCCAAGTGGCGAGTGTAGTACCTTATAGGTAGTTTTTCAACAAATGACCTCCTTCATCGCCACCTCTCTAGTATTCTGCAGTGTCTATTGTTCCCATATTAATGTTCATGTGTGCTCCATGTTTAGCTCCCACTTGTAAGTGGGAACATTCAATATTTGGTTTTCTATTCCCACATTAATTTGCTTATTATGGCCTCCAACCACATCCATGTTGCTGCAGAGAATATTATTTTGTATTTTTTATGGCTGTGTAGTATTCCATGGTGTATATGTATCACATTTTCTTTATCCAATCTACCATTGATGAGCACCTAGGTCAATTCCATGTCTTTGCTATTGTGAATAGCATTTCAATGAACATACAAATGCATGTGTCTTTTGGTAGAACAATTTACTTTCCTTTGGATATATACCCAGTAATGGAATTGCTGAGTTGAATGGTAATTCAGTTTTCAGTTCTTTGAGAAATTTACAAACTGCTTTTTACAGTGGCTGAACTAATTTACATTCCCACCAACAGTGTATAAGTGTTTCCTTTTCTCTGTAGCCTCACCAGCATCTGTCGTTTCTTGACATTATAATAGCCATTTGAACTGGTGTGAGATGTTATCTCATTGTAGTTTTAATTTGCATTTCTCTGATGCTTAGTGATGCTGAGCATTTTTTCATGTATTTGTTGGCCCTGTGTATGTCTTTTGAGAAGTTTCTGTTCATGTCTTTTGCCCATTTATTAATGGGGCTATTTGTTTTTTCCTGTTGATTTGTCTAAGTTCCTTATAGGTTCTGCATATTAGACCTTTGTCAGATGGCATAGTTTGCGAATATTTTCTTACATTCTGTGGGTTGTTTTTTTACTCTGTTGATAGTTTCTTTTGCTGTGTAGAAGCTCTTCAGTTTAATTAAGTTCCACTTGCCTATTTTTGTTTTTGTTGCAATTGCTTTTTGGGAGTTAGCCATAAATTCTTCTCCAAGACCAATATCAAGAAGGATATTTCTTAGGCTTTTTCCTAGGATTTTTATAGTTTGAGTCTTACATCTAAATCTTTAATCAATTTTGAGCAACTTTTTGTGTATGGTGAAAGGTAGGTGTCCAGTTTTATTCTTCTACATATGGCTAGCCAGTTATCCTGGCACCATTTATCAAGTGGGGAGTACTTTCCCCATTGCTTGTTTTAGTCAGTCTTCTCAAAGATCAGATTATTGTAGGTGTGTGGCTTTATTTCTAGGTTCTCTATTCTGTTCCTTTGGCCTATGTGTCTGTTTCTGAATCAGCACCATGCTGTTTTGGTTATTGTAGCCCTGTAGTATAGTTTGAAGTCAGGTAGTGTGATGCCTCCAGCTTTGTTCTTTTTGCTTATGATTGCTTTGGCTATTCAGGCTCTTTTTTGGTTCTATATGAATTTTAGAATAGTTTTTTTTTCCAATTATGTGAAAAATGACATTGGTAGTTTGATAGGAATAGCCTTGAATCTGTAAATACTTTGGGTAGTATGGCCATCTTTAAGATACTGATTTTTCCAATTCATCATCATGGGATGTTTTACCATTTATTTGTTTTTTTATCTCTGATTTTTTTCAGCAGTGTTCTGTAGTTCTCCTCGTAGGAATCTTTCACCTCCTTGGTTAGGGGTATTCCTAGGATTTCACGTTTGTATGTGTCTGCTGTGAATGGGGTTGCAAACTTGATTTGACTCTCAGCTTGAATGTTATTGGTGTATAGAAATGCTGCTGATTTTTGTACATTGATTTTGTATTCTAAAACTTTACTAAAGTCGTTTATCAGTTCCATGAACCATTTGGCAGAACCTTTAGGATTTTCTAGGCATAGAATCATATGGTCAGTGAAGAGAGATGGCTTGACTTCTCCTTTTCCTATGCAGATGCCTTTATTTCCTTCTCTTGCATGACTGCTCTGGTTAGGACTTCCAGTACTATGTTAAATAGGAGTTGTTAGAGTGGACATCCTTGTCTTTTTCCAGTCCTCTAGGGGGAATGCTTTCAGTTTTTGCCTGTTTACTATGATATTGGCTGTGAGTTTGTCATAGATGGCTCTTATTATTTTGAGTTTCCTTCAGTGCCTAGTCTATTGAGGGTTTTTATCATGAAGGGATGCTGGATTTTATGGAAAGTTTTTCCTATATCTATTGCAATGATCACATGGTTTTTGTTTTTAACTCTGTTTATGTGGTGAATGGCACTTAACTGATTTGCATATGTTGAAACAACCTTGCAGCCCAGGAATGAAGCCTCCTTTATAGTGGTGAGTTAACTTTTGGATATGCTGCTGAATTTGGCTTGCCAGTATATTGTTAAGGATTTTTTTTGTCTATATTCATCAGGAATATTGGCCTGAAGTTTTCTTTTTTTGTTGTGTTTTTGCCAGGTTTTGATATCAGATTGATGCTGGCTTCCCAGAATGAGTTAGAGAGGAGTCTCTTCTTGATTTCTTGAAAGAGTTTCAATAGAATTGGTACTAGCTCTTCTTTGAACTTCAGGCAGAATTTGGCCATGAATCCATCTGGTCCAGGGCTTTTTTTGGTTGGTCTATTTTTTATTATGGATTCAATGGTGGAACTTTTTATTAGTCTATTCAGGTGTTCACTTTCTTTCTGATTCAATCTGGGGAAAGTCTGTGTTTCCAGAAATTTACCAATTTCCTACAGATTTTCTAATAATAGAAAATTCTTAATAGTTTCTGAGGATCTTTTGTATTTCTCTGGGATTGGTTGTAAAGTCCTATTTGTCATTTCTGGCTGTGCTTAATTGCATCTTTTTCTTTCTTTTTAAGTCTAACTAGCAGTCTATTACTCTTCTTTATTCTTTGAAAAACCAGCTCTTGGTTCATTGATCCTTTGTATAGATTTTTGCATCTCAATTTCATTCAGTTCTCTAATTTCAGTTATTAATTTCCTTCTGCTAGCTTTGCTTTTTTTTTTTAGTTTCTCTAGGTGTAATATTAGATTGCTATTTTGAGTTATTTATAACTTCGTGATGAAGGCATTTAGGAGTATACACTTGCTTCTTAACACCGCTTTATCTATATTCCAGATATTTTGGTAAATTGTGTCTCAATTTTCATTAATTAAGAAATTGTTTTTATTTCATTTCAGTGTTCACTCAGGAATTATTCCGGAGCAAGTTGTTTAATTTCCATGCATTCGTGTAGTTTTCAGAGATCTTCTTGATATTGATTTCCATTATTATTGCACTGGGGTCTAACAGTATGCTTGGTAAGATTTTCATTTTTTAAAATTTATTTTCATCTCATAATTTTTATTTGAATGTATTCAGAACTAGGAAAAACTAACGTGTTTTTCCTAGCCTCACACTCAATACCACACTCAACACAAAATGCTTCACCTCTGGTCCACAAAATGTATGTGGATTTCTCTTTATGAACAATAATTATCTGGTGGAAACCCACTGGGTGTTCTACAATTTAACTTAATTGTAGTATTCTCTACCTGGAGTTATAGTCAGATCCCACAGGTTAAGGGCTCAGTTCCACAAGATCCTCCCACTTCAGATGCCAATTGTAAGTAGTAGGTCGTCACCTACATTTCCAGCTGACTGGTTATAAATCAGGGTTCCCACTAGCCCCTCCTCAGGGTGATTAATCTGCTCGATGGGCCACAAAACTTAGAGAAACACTTACTTATGTTTACCAGTTTAGCATATTAATAAAGAATATGAGAGAGGATACAGATGAACAATCCAAAATGCAAGAGATGCATACATAGCACAGGGTATATGGGAAGGTGTGCGGAGCTTCCACACCCTCTCTTGGTGCACCACCCTCCAGGGACCTCCAGAGTGTTCAGCAATCCAGAAGTTCTCAGATATCTGTTTTGGGGTATATAATAGAGGTTTCCTTACATAGACATGATTGATTACTTGATTAGCCATTGATGATCAAGTCAAGCTTTAGCCCCTCCCCACTCCCCGGAGGTCAGTGGGTAAAACTGAAAGTTCCAACCCTCTAATCACATGATTGTTTCCTCTAATCACCAGCCCCCATCCTAAGGCTATCCAGGAGCCCACCAAGAGTCCCCTCATTAGAACAAAAGATGCCCCCTTCACCCAGCAAATTTTGAGGTATTTCGGAGCTCTGTGTTAGATGCTCCTAACACTCAGGAAATCACAAAGATCTTGGGAGCTGTGGGTCAGGAAACAGGGTCAGAGACTGACTACTAGAACGAAAGGTTCTCTAGCACCTTTATCTGCAAGGGTTTTAAGAGCCCTGTCTGAGGAACCCAGAAGCAAAGACCAAATCTATGTTTTTTATTATATCATAATATTAGAAATATAAATTTAAAAATAACTGATTGGGCCGAGCGCGGTGGCTCACGCCTGTAATCCCAGCACTCTGAGAGGCTGAGACAGGCTGATCACGAGGTCAGGAGATCGAGACCATCCTGGATAACACGGTGAAACCCTGTCTCTACTAAAAATACAAAAAATTAGCTGGGCATGGTGGCGGGTGCCTATAGTCCCAGCTACTCAGGAGGCTGAGGTAGGAGAATGGCGTGAATCCGGGAGGCAGAGCTTGCAGTGAGCTGAGATCATGCCACTGCACTCCAGCCTGGGCGACAGAGAGAGACTCTGTCTCAAAAAAACAAACAAACAAAAAAACTGATTGATGTGAAATGGAAGTATTCAAATGTAGATAAACTTCATGTAAAATAGAAAATGAAAATAAAATACTAGCTACTTTATTTCCCAATGTGAAATAGAACTTAAGTAACTTGACCTATGGGTTTACAAGGAATGTATTTACATTATTTAGCATTATACCAAGATGGCAGTCTTGACACCATGCAGTATGACTTACGTGTTTTGTCAAAAAGTGCAAAGACACTGAAGACAATGATTATTTAGTGGATGTGTATCAAGTAAAAGCCGTTCCACATGAATCACACAGACAGGTTTCACTTTATTATGAAATAAGGCTATAAGAAAAACTGACTATTATTCTCCCTATTTTAAAAAATACGAAGATGCTTGAAAAGGATAATACTTTCATTTGTAATTATTATATTTATGTAGCACTTAATATATATATGTCCATATATGTACTATGTCCGTATGTATGAATACTTAAATGTATATAATTATTCATGTATGTACCCACACATTTAATCCTCACAACATCTCTGAAATAGGTGTGTATATTATCTCTATTTTATAAAAGAGAAAGTTGGGGCATAGACAGGTTAAAATATTTGTCTAGGATCATATAGCTAGTAAATAGGGCAACCAGGTTTAATCCTTCAAAAAGCCTCTCCAGAGAACTTGCTCTTAAACACTATACATTACTTAATTTCTTAAAGAACTGCATCTTTATTTAACCTCAGGCATCAAAAAAAGATTCTGGAAAAACTCTCCTTGTCTGTGTGTGCTTCAAAAGAATTGACAAACTGACCAATACTCTAGAGAAAGCAAATAAAATGAAATAGATTCAGCCATTATTTATTGGTGCACATTATATGATCTTACTTACTGACTGGCAACTAAATTTAATCAAGTAATGTCTTTGAGGTCAATGATCAAAACACTTCACTGTTCCTCTACCTTTAACCCATTGATTTCTCTGAGGAAAATTCTGTGATGCTATTGTATTGAATCAATATTTGTTTATTTTTATACTGGAACCATGTTGCCTGGATTTCTATTCCCTGTTTAGCTCTGAGTTAAGCTGGCCACAAGAGAAATTCTGCATGAGATTTAGAGGGTAAAGGTAAAGCAGCAGTGGCTTCACACTGGGAAAATTGGTGTGGGTTGCCAGGCCCTGGTGGGGCTCATGCATATTGCCATAATTCGTCCATACATCTTTTGGTGAGAGCTGCAGCCAGGTCCCCAGCTCCTCCAGCTCCCATGGAGCTCCTCCTTCAGGGTTATCAGTCCTGCAGCTGATGGCAAAGGGCTTGGGCCTTTCTGCCAGTCATATGCAATGTTAGGGTAGGTGGCCACGTGAGGCTGATATGTTTTTGCTCTGGTTGATTCCAGTATGTCCTCATATCCCCTTGCTTTACACACAGCACTTCTTCCCCACTGCCAGCTCAGCAGCCTTCAAGACTCCACGGCCTTCTCCTGACATGGAAGCGAGACCTTTCCATAGGCTTTTCCACCAGCTCTCACAACTATGGGAGGTCTAATCCCTACAATAAATCCATTAGTCCATAGTACTCACAGTGGTGCTACTTCCTGGATCAAACTTTAATACTGAAATTAATCCTGAAGTTGTTCCAGGAGAATAGAACCTTAAGACATGTTCTTTGATGGAGATCTGGGCTATCTGGAATTGGTTCTCTGTTTCAATTTGCTTTAAAGCTGTTAATGACTCCTTCGCCAGTGGAAAGGTGGGCACTGGTAGTCCTATGACATGCATTGGCAAAAGTGTTGCTTAAATAACCTGTAGACTTCTATAACCAGATGCCTTATAGGTAGCAATGTTTTGGATAGCCAAGTAATTGCTAACATAGAATATTTTTATTGAAAAATTAAAAAAGTGGTGGAGCTGGCTGGTTGCTTCTAAGTGTTCTGGAGAACTTGGGAAAGAAAATGTTGAGTTTGGGATTTTAAAAATCCACCTCAAGACCAAGCAAAAAGAAAAAATGCCAGAAAGTTTGTATTACTACTGTGAAAGAAACCCTTAACTCTTGTAGCTATAGGGCCAATGTTGCTGAAACGAAACCCAAAATCTAAACCTATGAGTACCTGAATCATGATATAAATTGAATTAATAATCACATAGGATCCTATATGTTAAAGCTAGGGTACTGACTACAATAGAGGGGCATCCTGAAAATCATGGAGACATATGAATTTGAGAAAGCTGGAGATCTCTCAAACTTCTAACTTGTGCCTGGCTTCGCTTGCCAGAAGTCACTGAAGGAATTTAGTGTCTCCTTGCCTGAGAAAACTCTAATGGCCTCTCTTGTGACAGTTGCCTTGAAGGGGCTGCTGGTTCTCCGCAGGATTTGCTACCATCACCTGCCATTACTTCTAGTCCCAAGTTAGTCAGAACACAGGAAATAATCACAAAGTATGCAAGTGAGAACCATGAAAAGATGCAATGCACACCAACAGATGCTTCTAGGAAGTCTCCATCCACGGCTGCACAGAGCATCATGCACACCAGCATGGCATTCCAGCAGCATTGCCTCTGACAGAAAGATGATTTAATGAAGCAAGACAATGGACTCTTGCTCATGGAATTCACTGATTGCTCTTCACATTTTTTCAAGCCAGATCATGTAGTGGAATTGACCTGTGTATTCCATCAGGAAGCATATGATGGCAGTTTAGCCCAATATTTTTTATGCTAACTTTGCTTCACTTAAGTCTGGCTTCTGCCAAGTTTCTTTGTCTCTCTCCTGTCGGGTTATCCCTTTTCCCTGTCCAATTAATAACTAATCTGTTGGAAAATACTTAGAATCAGTGCATGTAGCCTTTTCCCATCAAATTTTCACCCAATAGTTCTACTATCCATTGATTTTTGCCTGAAACATTTATTAACATGGTATTGGAAAAGAATGATTTTTATAACGGCATCATTCCACTTATATTTATTATTTAGTATTTCTCTGTAAGAAAGGGATTTCTCTGTAAATCTCTGTAAGGAAGAGGTTTTTCCTTCTCCTGTGTTATGTATATATGTGTATATGTATATACATGTGTGTATTCACATTTACATGTGTGTATTCACATTTATATATGTATGTACATATGTATGCATTTGGTGTAAGTATAGATTTATGTATTATTCTTTCAGTTTGAGATGTTTCATTAAAATTGAATTTCTAACACAATTATATACAGAGCAAATTTAAATCCATATGATGTAGTGTATAAATTGCAATATTAATGTGTTGCACCATGTGCATCTTACCCACTCCTGAATTCATAGAGCTAAAGTATTACATAGTATGCATGCAATATATATTTATTGGCCATACGATATATGTCACTCCATACTTGGATTAGTTTTTGTCTCCACTCAGCTAGTGTTAATTAGATGGGCACAGTATGAGTTACGATTTCATGTTATATAGCCATTCACAGAAAAACGATAATGTGCTAATATAATTATTAACCTTACTGTAATCATATTCTACTTGCAAATATAAAACACAAACAGGGAACAGCATGAAAGGGTATAAAATGAAGTCAGTTGAGAAGAAAACTGTTTTAAAAAGAAGGAAATTGGATTAGGAGTTCAATTTATGTTAAAGCTAAACCCATTAAGCTGAACAGATAAAAATGCTCCAGAGCACAGGAAGTAGAACTGGGAAATTACAGTGGTGAATTGGGCAATACAACACAGTGATCTAATAAACTAGCAATTTACCATATTATTATGAGCTCGAAAGGCAATTTAATCAAAACAATTTGGTTTATATTGCTTCTAACCTAGTTGTGTAGTTTCACTTTTTTTTTTTAAGTACAAAACTTTTAGTCACAGGACTACAATTTTATAAATTAGAATATATGCTGCTAAAGTTATTATTGAAACTACCTTGGTGATGACTATAGTTATAAAGGCATCCACTTAAATGCCACAGTAAATCAAGACACAATTACAGCCTAGCCAATTTTTAATCTTTCTGTATGTGCCCTTCTGTTTTGAGAATAAGTAAAAGCACTTTTCTATTTTTTCCTCTACCGTTTTTTTCAAATAAAGATAGTTATAAAACATTTTAAAAATATATCTTTTGTTGGATATTAAGAAATTAATTAAGAGTCTCATGTCCTAAAATTTTTATACAGTTAGTAAGAATTATTTAAAAAGTAGTAGGGCACAAAGCACCCTAAATATCTTTATTCTATAATTTCTTTTGGAAAATGGAGTAATTATACTTGCTTAAACTTTCCCAATTTCATATAATTTTATTACTCTTTTTTTGTCAACCATAGAATGACTCTAATGTTGGAAAAGTTGGGCATGACAGATAAATCTTTCCATGAAATTGACCTTTCTAAAACTATTTCATTAAGTGTGATGCTTTCACAAAGATATCTACAGGAAATATACATAATAGTGAAATGTTGAATGCATTCTTTTTAGATCACTTATAAGTCAATGTTGTTGCACCATTTATACTTACATTACAATGGAGACAATGGAGATCTTAGTTATTACAGTAAGACATTAGTGGGAAATGTGGTTTAGGATTCCGAAAAGATAAAGACTTGAAGAAACTAGAACTCTCATATGCTGCTGGTGAGAATATAAAATGTTAGCTCTGACATGTAAAAAACTTGGAAGTCATCATTCCACTGCACACAAGCTAAAGCTGGACAAATTGCAAATCAACAACTTTTTTTTTGACCCATCAGAAAACTGAGGATTCAGAACAAACCACATCCTGAAATTTGGAGAGACAGATAAATTCAGAGAGAAACAGCTGAGATCTACTTACCTGGAACAAAAGCCACTGTAGCCACAAACTGGTAAGAAGACTTAAACAGTATTTTTTTTTAATATAATAAAATTAAAATAACAAAATTTATCATTTTGACCACTTAAAGTATACAGCTCAGCGGCATGAAGTACATTCACACTGCCATGCAACTTTCACCACCAAGTATCTTCAGAATGTTTTCATCTCCCCAAGTTGAAACACTGTACCCCTTAAACAATAACTTCCCATTTGACCCTTCCTCAGCCCCTGGCCGCCACTACCCTACTTTCTGTCCCTTTGAGTTGACCTCTCTATGTGTCTCACGTAAGTGGAATCATATAATATTTGTTCTTTTGTAAGTGGCTTCTTTATTTACCATAATGGCTTCAAGCTTCATCCATGTTGTAGCATATGTCCAAATTTCTTTCCTTTTTAAGGCTCAATAATATTCCATTGTATTTCTAAGCCACATTTTGTTTATTTGTTCATCTGTCAATAAAAATTTGTGTTGCTTTCACTTTTGAGTACTGTGAATAATGCTGCCATACCCATTGGTGTACAAATATCTGTTTGAGTCTTTGCTTTCAACTCTTTTGGGTATATTCTCAGAAGCAGAATTGCTGCATGATATAGTTTTCCCATGTTAAATTTCTTTAGCAATGGCCATATTGCCTTCCATAGTGGCTAGACTATTTTACATTCCCACCAGCAATGCATAAAGATTCCAATTTCTTCACATCTTCACCAACACTTGCTATTTTCTGATATTAAAAAAAAACAGCCATTCTAATGGTTGTGAAGTGATATTACACACTTCAAATGCAAATCAAATGGTTATTTGCATTTCCTTAATGATGATTAGTGATGTTATACATCTTTTTTCGCTTATTGGCCATCTATATAGCTTCTTCGGAGACATGTCAATTTAAGTCTTTTGCCCATTTTTAAATTGAGTTGTTTGTTTTTTTCTGTTTTTAGCCAATGAAAATTTTGGAACCATTTCTATAAACTATATAGCCAATTACAGTTTTGAAACCATCCCTATAAACTTCATAAAGTTAATAAGGGAAGAAGAAAGGGGCAAACAACAACAACAAAACCCAAGTTAGCAGCACAAGCAGCATTCACCATGAGGTCAGTCTGCTCCCTACCCTGCTCCCTGCCCTGCTTCCTCACAGCTGTTTCATGCCCCTTGCCTCAGAATCACATAGACCCTGTTACAAGATTATAACCGCCCTTAATTGTTCCGTAGATAACCACTTGAATATTATAAAATGTTAAGTTTTTCCTTCGAGATATTCTTTCAGGTCCTGCATACCAATGCAGCTACTAACGTCAGCTGGTCTGAAGGACCCCAGTGATTCCAACTGGTCTGAAGGACTTCACAGGAGCTGACTCACCAAAGAATGCAGTTTTCACATGTTGATGATTTTATGCCCCTTATCCCTATCAATCAACAACTCCAATTTTCCAACTCCTCACCCTCCATGATCCCCTTAAAAACCCCAGCCTGACCGGGCGCAGTGGCTCACGCCTGTAATCTCAGCCCTTTGGGAGATCGAGGTAGGCAGATCACGAAGTCAAGAGATCAAGACCATCCTTGCCAACCTGGTGAAACCCCGTCTCTACTAAAAATATAAAAATTAGATGGGCATGGTGGTGCGCGCCTGTAGTCCCAGCTACTTGGGAGGCTGAGGCAAGAAAATTGCTTGAATCCAGGAGGCAGAGGCTGCAGTGAGCCAAGATTGCACCACTGCACTCCAGCCTGGTTACAGAGCAAGATTCCAGAAAAACAAACAAAAAACAACAAAACCCAGCCCAGAACTCCTCAGGAAGATGGATTTGAGAGTCTCCTACCATCTCCTCGGTGGCCTTTAATCATTAAATTCTTTCTCTGCTGCAAACCTTGGTGTCTATTAGTTCAGAGCCCCCACATCAAGGATGGGCAAACAGATATCTAAATAGCTGACAAATTGAGGATCTTTGCTTCTCTAAATTCCTTAACTCAAATGGGTTTAACAAAATGCTATGTTTTATATAGTTAATTGCTACAAATCTCTTTCTAAGACCTGGATTAAATTCTGTAACTTTCCTTTTTGGCTTTTGGTTTTGGCTCTTCTGTTGCTTAAAAGGCCTTCAGGGTTAGTGAGTACCTGCTCACCTCCATTCCCATCTGTCCTAGAATGTTTAATTGCCTCAAAGTATTTTGGCTCTAAATCCCTTGGCCATAGGGTCCCCACCAAGAAACAGGATGGATCCAGGGTAGGTAAGCACACCATCCTGTCAATATGGGACAAAATATAAGTTTAGACATTGATGCTGCCTCTCTCAGATCTTGGCCAAAAAGCGGGGAAGATAAACTAAAAATAAAATCTTAAACCTCCCTACCAACTGAACAGACCCCCTTGTGGCCAATAGGACCCTAACCTCCCAAACAAACCCTTAAAACAGAGTTCCTGGCCATGATAGGATGGAAGTTCAAACACACCTTGTTATATACTCACCCTTTTATGGTTTAGATACAACAACTGACCAGCATTATTGTTAAAATAGAGATCATAAAACTGACAGAACGGACTCCATGTGGCAATAAGAACTCATGGGTACCCCAAAGTTTTCTATCTATTTTACCAAAACTTTTAAAATTTGGGCTCATAATTCTGACAATAAGGGCTAAAATTTATCTTATACTCCAGCGTGCAATTAAATGCTATGCTAGGACAGTGGAGAGAAGCACTAATGTGTTCATGCTGCACCTCCCAGATCCCATACTGTGCACTAGTAAATACTTGCAGGTCATTGACGGGCAATTTCATGACTTTAATCCTGACTCCTATCCCAATTATGCCCCTTGCCAGAAGGAAAAAGCTGGAGCAGTCTTGGTCTGATTTCTAGTAGATTAGGATTGAAGTATGATCACCTCACCTCAGGATTGAAGTATGATCAAACCCTTGGGGACTGAAACCATCCTTATAAACTTTATAAAATTAATCAAGAATGGGGGGAATGAAAGTAAATCAATCTTGCAGCACAGGCAGTGTTAATGATTAGGTCAGCCTGCTCTCTCTGACCTGCTTCCTCGTACTTGCTTGGTGCCTATTGCCTTAGAATCACATAGACCCAGTTACAAGATTATTGTTCCCCTTAACTGCTCTATAGATAGCAACTCAAACATTATAACATGTTATGGTTTCCACTTGAGATATTCTTTCAGGTCCTGCATACCAATGAAACTACTTATGCCAGCTAGTCTGAAGGACCCCACAGGAGCTGACTCACTAAAGAATGCAGTTTCCATATCCTGAGGACTTCATCTACCCTACTCTGACAAGTCAACAACCACAATTCTCCAGCCCCTCACCCTCCATGATCCCCTTAAAACCCCAGCCCAGAACTCTTTGGAGAGATGGGTTTAAGTTCTCCTCTCATCTCTTTGCTCTGTCCCCTATTACCATTAAACTCTTTCTCTGCTGCAAACCTTGCTGTTTCAGTATAATGGGTCTGTTACTCTGCATGAAAACCCATTGTCCTATAATTTTTCAAAATTTCTGAAAACTGAATGTGGGATAGCAGGAGTTTGAGCAACTACTTGGGCTGGTCTTATGGGAACCCATACTTTTATGTGTTTTACCTTCAAAAGCCCCCCAGGTTCTCATGGTGAATATCCAAGAAAGATGCCCTGGTGGTTCAGGCAGAAAGAAATGAATAATAATAGTAAACTAAGCCCATAGCCTTCTCCTTAACAATGGCCTGCTCTGCAGAGGATGAAAAGAGCCTTGTTCAACGGCCAGGGGAAGATATTCCACCCATCTCACTTCCCTCTAGTCTTTATTTCATAAAGAAGAGAGAAAAATAATATCAAAAGGGGCCAGAGTTTCAAGGAAATAGTTTGGAATATGGTAGCCAAGGGGAAAAAAGCTACACCACTGAGGAAACACTTGTGACGGTCACAGCCAGAGACACAGGCCCATTAATGGTTTAATTGGAAAATTATAGCATAGTAACTCCCACCCCTTACCACATCAACACAGCTCCAGCATAATAACAGTGAATTACAGCTAAAAAGTTACAAGACACAGACTCTAAGGAGAAGTTCTTAGGGAACCCCAAAATGAAGATGGAAGACAAGCACAAGGAGACTAGCGGAATTTCAAGCCTATCGCATATATAACTACAAGGAACATTAAATACAGCCTAACCTCTAGCTATATTAACATAATTCTCACACAAAAGGCCTACTTATCTCAGTTTCTATTATCCAATGCAACACGTTCAGCCATCAACAAAAATTACAAGCAATGAAAAATGGCAAGGAAAAAAAGGATGAAAAGACAAGGCAAGCATCAGAACCAGATCCAGATATAATACAGATATTGGAATTCTCAGTCAGGGAATTTAAAATCACTAAGATTAATATGATAAGGGGTCTAATGGAGAAAGGCAGAGATCATTCAAGAACAAATGGGCAAGAGAAGCAGAAAGACACTGTAAGCAAAATCAGAAGGAAATGCAAGAAATCAATCAAAAACACTACAACAAATAAAGAATGCCCTCGGCAGGCTCATTTGTAGATGAGGCACAGCCAAGAAAATATTCAGTGAGCTTGGAGAGTTGTCAATGGAAACTTTCCATATTAAAATGTAAAAACAAAGTAAAATAAAACAGAACAGAACATCAAAGGACTGTGGGACAATTTCAAAAGATGTAACATATGTATAAGTGAATACCAGAAAGAGAAGAGAGAAGCAGAAGACATACTTGAAGCTGCAATGGCCAAGAATGCTCTAAAGTGACACAGTCGCTTTTAAAGCAGTCTGGCAGTTCCTCAAAATGCCAAACATAGAATTACCATGTGACCCAACAATTCCACCCTTTGGGGTTATACTCAGGAAAAATGATGTCCACACAAACACTTGTCCATGAATGTTCACGGCAGCATTATTCATAAGAAATAAACAATGGAAACAAACCGAAATACTCACGAAGTGGTGAATAGATAAATGAAATGTGGTGTGTCCATGCAATGGAGTATCATTTGGCACTAAGAAAGAAAGTTCTAATATATGTTTCAACACAGATAAACTTTGAAACCATTAAGCTAGACAAATGAAGCTAGGCACCAAAAAACACACATTGCATGATTTCATTTCAAAGAAATATCCAGCATAGTGAACTCATAACTAAGTGGTAGCTTAAGATAAGGGGTGAAGGAATGGGAGTCACTGCTAATGGACACATGCTTTCCTTCTGGGTGGTGAAAATGTTATAAAATTAGGTAGTGGCAATGGTTACACAATTGTGGAAATACACATAGAAACACTGAATTGTATATTTTAAAAGGGTGAATTTTATGGTGCATGGACTATACTACAGTAAAGCTATTAGTTAAAAAAATTCTTAAAGGAAGATACAAAACTATTATAATGAAAATATACTGTAATTTCCATGTATAAATATCTTTGAACCTACCAAATCATAATTAGAATTAATCAAATAGACTATCATGTTTGCCAGATCAATATAAAATAAATATAAAATAAAACAATTTATTTTACTTACTACAGCAACAATCAGAAAGAAAATATAATTTAAATAAATATGACATGATAGTAACAAATATAGAGTACCTAACAATGAATCTAATCAGAAATTTGTAAAAATATTATAATTTAAAATGATAAAACATTTAACAATATCGAGAAGTCTTATAAAAATGGAGAAATATATCATTTTCTTAGGAGAAAACTCTAGCATAAACCAAAAATAAAATTCTAAGGCCCCCAACAATCTGAATGGACCCCCCTTCTTAGCCAAGGGAATTCGAGCACTAACCTGAAAATCTAGTTGAGGCCAGGATGGAAGAGGGGGTTGGACATGCCTCATTATACTCCTCCAGCATTAACATAAACACAGACCTTAAATCTTATAAGAAACATTTACAATCTATTTTTCTTTGAAGACTGCTACCTGGAGTCTTCGCCTGCAGGATAAAACCTTGGTCTCCATAACCCTTATCTTAACTCAGACATTCCTTTCTACTAATAATAACTCTTTCAACCAATTGTCAATCAGAGTATGTTTAAATGTACCTATGACTTGGAAGACCCCCATGCTCCTTCTGCCCTTCCCACCACCCCCCCAGTTCAAGTTGTCCCACTCTTCCAGATCGAACCAATGTAAATCTTACATATATTGATTAATATGTCTCCCTAAAGTATACAAAATCAAGCTGTACCTCGACCACCTTGGGCACATGTCATCAGGACCTCCTGAGGCTGTGTCATGGGCATGTGCTTAACCTTGGCAAAATAAACTTTCTAAATTGATTGAAATCTGTCTCAGATACCTTTGGTTTTGCACTAGTATAAAGATGCCAATTCACCAGAAGCTGCTCTGTAGACCAATGAAATTCTAATTAAAATTTGAATGGGATCTCTCAATGAAATCTGACAATACCGATTTTAAAGTATGCATGGAAGAATTAATAGTCAAAAATCAGTAAGGTATTCTTGAAGTCAAAGAAGAGATAGAACTTACACTTGTGGTTATCCATACTTACAAAACAATACACTCTGGGAGGGACACAGGACAGGCTAATAGAACACAATAAAAGCAAGAAGCAAAACCATGAAGGTAAGAAATCAGAGAGCAAACCCTGCACATCAGAAGGGAAGTGATGGGCTGGGATAATCAGTTATCTACATAAGAAAAAAAATGAAGCTGGATTTCTTTTTAAGGCACTATTCAAAAGGAACAAAGGAGATGAAAGTTGTAAATATGAACGATATCTATAAGATTTTTTGGAAGCCAAAGAAGGAGGATTTTTATAAACTCTGGAGTGGCAAAGATTCTTAAGACACAGGTAATTTTAAGTTGACAAAAATTGTATATATTTAATATGTGCAACATGTTATTTTAAAATGTGCATACATTGTGGAATGTATAAATAGAGCAAATTGACATATGCATCACCTTACATATCATTTTTTTCATGGTGAGAACACTTAAAATCTACTCTCATAGTAAGTTTCAATAGCTCAATACATTGTTATTAACTATAGTCACCCATTGTGCAATTGACGTCTTCAACTTATTCCTTCTAATTGAACTTTTGTGTTTTTTGACCAGCACGCTTCCCAACCCT
This sequence comes from Pan paniscus, assembly GCF_029289425.2. Lineage (NCBI taxonomy): Eukaryota > Metazoa > Chordata > Mammalia > Primates > Hominidae > Pan > Pan paniscus. The sequence goes on from NC_073254.2 coordinate 173,572,077, forward strand.
TCTTCCCATCCCAACACCTGGTAACCACTATTCTATTCTCTGCTTCCATAAGTTCAATTTTGAGTCCATATATGTGTGAGATTATGTGGTAACTGTCTTTCTGTGCCTGGTTTATTTCACTTAACTGTAAACCAAAAATAAAATTTGAAGCCCCCCACCACCACCCAAACATCTGAATGCACGCCCTTCTCGGCCAGGGCACTCCAAATTTTAACCTGAAAGACTGATTCAGGCCATGATGGGAAGTAGGAGTTGGGCATTCTTCATTATACCCCTCCAGCATTAACATCGACACAGACCTTAAGTCTGATAAGAAGCGTTTACAACCTATTTTCTTTGAAGCCTGCTATCTGGAGGCTTCATCTGCAGGATAAAACTTTGGTTTCCACAACCCCTTATCAGAACCCAGACATTCCTTTCTACTGATAATAACGCTTTCAATCAATTGCCAATCAGAATATGTTTAAATCTACCTATGACTTGGAAGCCCTTACTTTGAGTTGTCCCGCCCTTCCTGATGGAACCAATGTAAATGTTACATGTATTAACTGATGCCTAAAATGAATAAAGGCAAGCTGTACCCCAACCACCCTGGGCACACTTCCATACAGCTTTCCGTAATAACAGTATTAATTTCCACTCACACTAACAGTGTGCAGGGGTTGCCTTTTCTCTATATCCTTCACAACACTTGTTATCTTTTGTCTTTTTGACAATAGCCATTCTAACAGGAGTGAAGTGATATCTCACAGTGGTATTAATTGCATCTCCCTAATGATTAGTTATGTTGAACATGTTTTTATATACCTGTTGGCCATTTGTATGTAAAGACACAGACATGTTTAAACAAATTAAATAATTAATATTTTCATTTGATTAAAATTAAGACTTTCTTTTATCCCAAGACTATAGAACATTTTAAGGCAAGGCACAGCTTTGCAAAAAACACTTGCAACACTTATACAACAAAGACTAGTATTATTGATACGTAAAATCTCTACTGATCTGTATGAAAAAGATAACACCACAGAAAAAATCGGCCAAAAATATAAACAGCCATATCTGGTAGATGAAACATAGATGGCTTGTTAAATAAAATTATCTACAGCTTTATTATTAATTGGGGAAATGCACATTTTAACCAGAATGAATATACTGTCAGACCTGCCAGATTGCCAAAATTAAGTGAGCTTATAGCAAATTTGATATAAGGTAATAGAAATTTCCATTTACTATATGTCATACTGTAAATCAGTACAGTCACTTGGAAAAACTGATGAAATCTACTAAATCTTATTGGGTAAACTCCATGTACCAGCAGTTCCAATCCTAGAGCTGTCAGGTACATGTGGCTACAGAGATCTTTGTGCATGCATATTACATCAGAGTTTATGTGTAAGCATGTCCATAACAATATTGTATGTAAGAGCAGAAAACTCAAAATAGTCCAAATGTCCATCAACAGAAGAATGGATCAGTATATTGTGATTGTTTAAATAATGGAATAGTATACAGCAGTGAAAAAATACACTACATCTATATCACTAATATGGATAATTCTCAAAAACATAATTCAGAGTATAAAACTAAAAGCATGAAAAAATATAGGCAGTAATACATATTTTATTGTCAGTTTATACATTGGTGGTAAAGCAATAAAGCAAAGCAAAGCAGAAAATGATAAGCATAGTATTCAGAATAATACTTTCCCATGTGTGCAAGAAAGGTAAATGGTATCAGGTCGGGTACACTGGGGGATTCTAAAATACCTAATTTCTTAAGTCTTGTGGTGAGTACAGAGACATCTATTTTTATCTTATTAACTGCTCTTATATGTTCTATACACTCATAATATCTCAGTAATACAGTTTCAATTTTCTAAAAAATGAGTAGAAATTCATAGGGCGGATGCTTTTACAATATAGTGTTTTGAGCCAGGGGTTGGGAGTATAATTTCAGGTAAAATATAGTTTATTCAGGCATTATTTGGAAAGCAAATTTGGTAGCAACTTTTAAAAATCTTCATTTTGTTCTAAATGGAATTTTAAGGGTGCTCAGTGAGAGACATTATTTTTACCATACTGATGTAGATTTCATATAACTGCTCTGCACAAAACGCCCTCAGCTTTCTTTATTCAAATTCTTGCACTGATATTCATGACAACAAAAATAGGCTTCACCTGTTTATCAGATCATGGCTCCATGCTGAGAAGCATAAATAAGCTACCCCATATCCAAGTAATTATTATGACTTGCGATAATATTAATGGCTTTAAAGCCAATACAAATATGAATGTTTATTCCTTATATTATTACATTTACAAGTGATAGCAATTAAATGACATTAAGTAGTATCTGTGGTTATACTGGGTAAAAGCCATCCTGCCATTTCACTCCCTGAGCACATATTATGATAAAATTTTGTCCTTTATGTAATCCTAAAAGATGCATTTTATAGGAGATCAAGAGTTGAAAGCAGTGACACTTAGATTCACAAGTCTAATAAAATAATTCTGTTGTCTCTATAAATCGATAGCTTCTTCCCTATTAAGAGGTTAAGTGTGACCGTAAGAATAAAAATAAGCTATTTTTTTAAGAAACTGAAAATATTCACACAACAAAATCTTTAATTAGTTTTGAAAACTTTAATTTCATATGAATTAGGTTTGGTAAACAATTTTTTCACTTTTGCAAACAATTCTGATCAGTAGCAATATGTGTAGATATATTAGAGAAGTTTTAAATATCACACTTTGAAATAAATGTTAAATTAATTTTATAGACCTACACAATTAAAATTAGAATTAGCTTCTATAGATTTAGACAAAAACTCCATTTTTCCCCTGCTATTTTTTTTTTTTAGCTTTAACAAAAATAGGTAAAGTTGACTGCCTTGAAGTTAAAGCAAAGCTCATAATAACCTATCTTTCTGAGTCTGGTGAGAAGTATAAATAACATGGCTAAGCAAGAGAGTAAGATCAGTGGAAGAAAAAGACATTGGATCTGGCTTGTAGGTGTCAATGACATGAGAGTAGGGATGGGGAGAAGAGCTTTCCAATCTGGATTGTTCCCACTGAAACTGCTCTTGCCAAGAATACTAATGGCCGCCATCTTGCCAAGATGATGAACACTTAACATTCCTCATCTTACTAACCTTTTCAGCAGCATTGGCCACTGGTGATCATTTTCTCCTTCCTGAAAGAGCCTCTTTTTTATTTTGATGCCTTCACTTTCAGTGTTACCATTTCAGAGACAGAAAGGCTTATTTCTTACTCCGTCTGAAGTAGGAACCCTGCTATTCTTCCATGGGGGGAAAATATCCCTTTAGTCTCTCTCACATCATTATTTCAATTATGAGTTTTATGTATTGTTTGTTTATTGTCTTCTCACTCAGCAGACTTTGAACTCCTAAAAAGATCATGGACCACATGGACGCACCTGATGTGTAGCAAAGTTCAGGCTCTCAGAGATTTATTATGATCAGATTCTGGTACCCAGAACTGTGAAAGAGCACGTTTCTATAGTTCTATGCCATTAAGTCTGTGGGAATTTGTTACAACAGTCACAAGAAACTGTATAATAAACATTAAAATGTTCTTCCTCACTAGTAATCTAAAAATATATGTTAAGAAGGAAATACCACTTTAAGATCTTAAAAATCCAAATAAATGATGATACATGTTAATGTGAAAGTGGTTATCTCTAGATGGCTAATTCTTGTATTTCTGTTTTATATAGAGAAAAATTTCCTAAGACAGAAAGGCTTCCACCACAGATCATGTAGGATATATTAGAAAATACTCAGAAATGATGAATGGAGCAGGGTTGCTGAGTTACCAACAAGCTTTAGATAAAAGTATTCTTTTATGTTGTAAATGAATTTGGTTTACATATATACTATAAAAGCCAAAATATTTTATGTACATATATTAAAATCCATATATGTATATATAAAAGCTATATGTATATTGCTATATGAATATATATATATGCATACACATATGCACACATATATCTCATAGCCTAAATCTTCCACAACCATTTTGTAGCTTAAATCCTTGAGAACCTAAGTCAGTTGTAAGCTGTTCACCTGGTCAATGATTCACAGATTTCAAGTCCAAGTGAACTTCAAGACATAGCTGTGACTGATACTCACACACACTAATTTTTACAACAGTGTTTTTGACATGTATCTACTTACTTCAACTAATAGGCTGTTTTTTTTCTAGGTAAATAATCAGGCATTTGGACAAAGAATTACATGTAAAAATACTAGCCAGAGTCCATTTAAAATAGTGAAAAACTCCCTGAATGTCCAGTAAACTCATGGAATATGTAAATTATGGCAGGAACAAACAATGGAATATTTTAAAAAATTAAAAACTATGTCTGTAAAGAATGTTTGATCACATATGGAGAAATATCAATAAAATGTATAGTTAGAAGAGCAGAATCATTACAATGAACTTTGTTGAGTACTTGCCAACCGTGTAGCAAAGTTCAGGCTCTCAGAAATTTATTATGATTTCAGATTCTGGTACCCTGGTATTGCTGTTTCTTTTTACGTTCATTACAACATCAGGAGGAAAGTCAACTAACTTGCTCAGAGTTACACAGCTAGAATTGGGAGGGTTAATTCTATAGGTCAACCTGTTCATCAGCATGCTATACCAGACTACATAAAAAATAAAGCCCGACTTCTTTTTCTTGGAGAGATGCTCCCTACCAATTCTCAGTAGCCAACCTTGTCAGTTTTGATTACATCACCTGAACATAAGCTGTACCTGGACTGGTCACCATTCCCAACTCAAAATAAGCTTAAGGACAACCATGTTGTCAACAGCATCATCCCCGGTGCTTAGTGCATCAAAACACCCAAATATACAGTATGTCAGGATTATCGACTTACACTTTGGTGATTTTTTTCAAAGATTATATATGAAGAATATGTTTCAAAAAATCTTCTATAAATATTTTTAAATAAAATATTTTTTGAAATAGAATAGGAGGATATGAAAGGACACTTCAAGAGCAAGAACTGCAGCAGAAAGCACACAGCAGCAGTGCCAGCTACCAATTGTTTGGGTGATCAAAATACTGCTCTCTAGGCATAAGTTCCTGTAGTCTGGTTTACTGCTTCCTGCTGTCTGCACTGAAATGTTTTTTCATTATTTCTACAATGTTTATTGCTTTATTAAAAACATGCAAACATCACAGGGCAATGACTTTGAAGTGATAAATATATTTAATACTTTGACACCGGAGGCTCTTTCCAGTTGCAAAGTAAATGATGCCTGGAGGCCTTTCAATATTTTTGGAGTTTTAATAAAGTGGAGAAAAACAAAAAGTCTGGCAACCAGTAATCTGGGGATAATGAAGGCATCCACACCCACAATTTATTATTGTATTTTTTCTTCCCGTGGCATGTGGGTCTCACATTTCTCACATGAAAAAGAGGAATTGTTTTGCTGGTTGCTCTGCTGATCACAATCAATTGCATATCTTATTTGTGCAAAAAATATTAAATCAACCTCCTATGACAATATCTATATTTTTTGTTACATTTCCCAGTAAGATCTCTCTTTCTTTCTCTGCATGGTGTGTGGTGTGTGTGTCTATGTGTGTGTGTGTGTGTGTGTGTGGCTATAAATGTGTGTACTGAGTACTATAATCAAGAATTTTATTAGCTTGATTTTAGAGTACACTACAAATTTCTGGCGATCTCAGCAGGGTCCAGCATAGGACCTTGGAATATACAAACACTACCAATGTGATAAAAAGCCATGAGGCATAGCACAGCACTTTTCAGAATTTAATATGCACATAAATCACCTGGAGAACTTGTGAAAACTCGGATTCTGATTCACTAGGTCTCAGATGCTACCTGAGATTTTGTGTTTCTCCCAGTATTTCAGGTGATGTCAATGTGGTGGTCCACAGATCACACTTAGAATGGCAAAGGCAGGGTGGAAATCTCATGGAATATGATAGACTTGAGTGCAAATCTCTTTTTAACACTTATTGACTATATCACTGTTGTATGTTTTAAACATCTCTTTTGGTCTCATTGTTGTCATCTATAAAGTGGAAAGTAAAAACTAACATGGATGGTTGTTGCCATGACATAATGACACTGTGTCTATAAAAGCACCTGCTGAATAATACATACAGATAATGAAGATCGTTTGTAACCTCTTTCAATGCTGAGGACCATGTAATGTCCACGAAAATGGGACCATCTCAAATGTCCAAGAAAGTGTTTATCAGAATGCTGTAAAATATTTTTTAAAGTGTTAGCTTAACACTTTCTCCAGGAAGTAAAAAGAAGTTATTGTTGCAATAATCATTTTATTTCATAGGTCTCAACCCTTGAGAAATTTCTGGCAATAGACCTTTCTACAAATAGTTTCAGACTAGTTTCAAATAGTTGCAGAAATGGCTGGATATAATACAGCAGAAATAATTTCTGTGCAAACAAAAATGCGAAGAAAAATAACAAGACATTTGAAAGCCATATAGTGCTAAAGTTAGAAACACATAGTTGTCATCACTATGAAGGAGCTCTGATGGTTACTGCCGTCAGAAGTGCTTTGTGCCAATTACCAACCTCTTGAATCTCAGCTGTAAATCCACCCTTCATTACTATGTATTATACTGGAGAATTTCTCCTTTGCCAGCTGGCAGGAGGGTGCAAATTGTCAGTAGAGTGTCCTGCTAGTGGGGCTGAGTACACAAGAGGAGGAAAGTGCTTTCTTCCTTGTCCTAGGGTGCTTTTGTTTTCTGCAGCAAGTGGCTACTAGCTAGAGATAGCATCTCTCTCTGGACAACTCTCCAGCACCCTCTATGGGTTTCAGAGAGAGTTCTGAGGCCTGGAAACTACCTGTGGTTGGCTTTCCCCATTAATCCCTGTTGGAGTTTCCAGAGCCTTTTTCGCAGGGTATCTCAGTGAAATTTGGATAGGACACCTCAGTGAAAGCCACCCAACAGGCCAAGCCACAGCATCTCCAACAAAGCAAGGATTCCAGGCCCAGGGTGGGTGTGACTTTTTCAGTATTCTTCCTATCCGTGGAGTTAATGGCTATTTACTATTTTCAGCTTTCCTGTTCTTTGTAGGGTTCTCTTTATTCCTGAGTAGCAAGCTACCCTGTTACTTCAATCCCCTGTAATCATCAATAATATTTTATACTACATTGTTGAAATCAAGGTGTGATTTGTCTTCTGATTTAACAAGAACTGATACACACCTTAACATATTAGTCCATTCTCACACTGCTATAAAGAACTGCCTGAGACTGGGTAATTTATAAAGGAAAGAAGTTTAATTGACTCACAGTTCCACATGACTGGGGAGGCCTTAGGAAACTTACAATCAATGCAGAAGGGGAAGCAACATGTCCTTCTTCACATGGTGCCAGGAAGGAGAGGAATGTGTGCCCAGCGAAGGGGGAAGACCCTTATGAAAACCATCAGATTTCATGAGAACTAACTCACTATCACAAGAACAGGATGGGAGAAAACACCCCCATGATTCAATTATCTCCACCTGGTCCCTCCCATGACATGTGGGGATTATGGGAACTACAGTTCAAGATGAGATTTGGGTGGGGACACAGCCAAACCATATCAACATCTAATGCAGATATCTGCTTACTCAACATGGATGGGAAAATTCATAAAATACTGTGAGAAATATTGTTGGAAAGAATAATGAACACCCACAAAGTAAAATGCAAGGTCAAACCCACCCAAGAGAAAACAGATGAGCCATTTTAGTTAAAAAATCTCGCCTGATAGAATTTATCAATCTTTCAGAGTGTGTTCAAATGTGAATATCATCTTTCAAATTTTAGAATTTACTAAATTCACACCAGCCTCTGAGACTCCAATTAGGTCTTTGGAGAGCTTTGTAGAAAGAGTTCCTATTCATGTAGTCATTGAAATCTTTGTCTCCTATCCGTTGAATAGCAGCAGTTCAAAACTTCAAATGATTCTTGCTTATTTTTTTTAGCCAGGGGATGAAAGTTTTAGTTTCCTCAAAGTAATGCTAATTTTGATGTCCTTTATGATCAGTATTGAAAGAAAATCAATGAGAAATCATGGCTACATGAATACAACAGTGAGTAGGCAAAAATCTTGAAAACAGGTATAAAAACTATCTACGTGGATTTTAATACCTAAGTATTAAAAATAGCAATTGAATGATATATCCCAATCAGTGTGTTGTATTTTAAGTTTGGAAAATATCATATTTAGATGCAATCAGTACTCAAAAGGACACATAATTTTTGAAGCATCTTACCTTTAATGCCTTTAAATAAAGTTCCACATCATCCAGTTTCCTTTTCCTTCTCCAACATCATCCCCTACTCTCATACCCATAGCTCATGTTTCTTCTGCCATTCTTAGCTTATAGCTCTTCTTCCAACACAACTTTTCACCTTTCACTATCAGCTGCCTCTTCCTGGAATAGTCCTCTATCCAATATTCTCATGGCTAACATTCCTTCCAGTTTCAGTTCAAATCTCACTTTCTCCATGAATCCTGTCTTGACCACCATATTTCAAACTACAGTCCAGATCTCTTCCCCAACCAGCACTTCCAACTTCTCTCAATGTGCCTTTTTTCCATAGCTTGTTTTATCTTCTAACATCCCATAATCTTTATCTAGTTATTTTATTTGTTGTTTATTTTCTCTCTTTCCTTGTTACATTGAAAATTCAAAGTAACAAGTTTGTCAGTTTTGTTCTCTGGTATATCCTCAGTTCTTAGAAAAGTCCCAGGCATCTAATAAATATTTGATGAATGAGTAATGCATGAATAGGCTGACAACAATTGCTTTCATCTGGATATAAACTTGACTTTAAAAAGATTGAAGGTTGGAGAACCAGAAGTTAAAGTAAGGTACTAATTATAAACTTTTATAAAGTCTAAGAGAAAGTACATTATTCATATTACAATATAACTGATATGGTATCATACATTACACAATTATCCGAGTGCAATTTCTTAAGATTTGGAAAAGGAGAATATGACTTAACTTTCCGTGGGTTGATACTGCAACTTAGCCATATGATTTTTGGAATAAGAAACTGTCAGTGCTAATCAAGTATGTCTTTAACTGTTAATGTTTTCCCACAGATGCAGCTCCAAATGTTAGTTTTTCAAACATAGCCTGGTGAAAATGAACACATTGATTTAGCATCCAGGACTACGAGTTTTCTCGAATGTAAAATGTCATTTATGGCAGGTTGAAGCTTGCGAAGCACCCTTCTATGGAGTGTGTCATGTAATCTTGAAAAACTTGTGCAATAAACAGAGAAAATCTATTCTTTTCTATACACCCTGGCCTTCCACCCTGCACCACCAGGCATCATTAAGAGACACTCTTGTGATCCCTGCTCACCTTCGAAATTGGTATGTGAGTCAATGGGAAACAGTTTATAGGCAATTCTGTGCTGGCAACATCTAGGTGCCACTTCTCCACTGATAAAATACTATGTCTTTTCCCACAAACAATTCAAATGCTATCTGATTTGTGTATGTATTACTTCTTCCTCAATATTCCCAGCCCACTTTGCTAGTGCTAATATTAGAGCAAGCAGATTCTGATGCACATTATATCATACTTTAGCTCTAGCTGTCTCTGCGTGTTTCTCTCATTAGAAGGTGCTCTTCTTGAGGCTAGGGATCAATAATGGAAAGAGCACAGACTTTGCAGCACAAGGATCTCAGCTGAAACCTCAGCTCCACTACTCACTAAGTGAATGACCTTCAATAAATTCCTCAACTTCTCCAAGCTTCTATTTCTTATTTGGAAAAACCAAATTCTACTGACTGCATAAGGTTGTCATAGGAATTAAAGAATATACTTATGTATAACAGTTGGCCTATTTATTTAACAAGTGCTAATATAGTGCCTACTTAGTCCTAAGCAATGCTTTAAGTACTTGACACTTACTCAGTTTAATCCTCATAATACCTTGATGAGTCGATGCTTTCAATTACTTCATTTTGTAGATAAGAACATTGATGCATAAAAAGAGTAAGTGAACGGCACAAAGTCATCCAGGCAAAAGGCAATAAAACCAGGATTCAAATCCAAACAGACTGGCTTCAGGGTTTTGGGGATGCTGTTATACTATACTGCCTCTCCGGGAGAAGACAAACACTTGTGTAAGTGGCATGCTCAAGGTCACACAGCCACAGACAGTGCAAGGATAACTAGAAACCATTGTTCTTACTCTTGAACAGATTCATTTAAATGAACCAGATTCATTTATGGCAGGTTGAAGCTTGTGAAGCACTCTTCCATGGAATGTGTCCTGTAATCTTGACAAACTTGTGCAATAAACAAAGAAAATCTATTCTTTTCTACACATGCTGGACTTCCACCTTGTACCACCCTGCATCATTAAGAGGTACTCTTGTGATTCCTGCTCACCCTGCGACCCTGTAAGGGTCGACTCAACCAAATAGTAACTATCCTTTCTCCCCAGGAATCACAGGAATAATAATGTCTACCTCCAAAACTCAGATGTTTCAGATGTTATCACTCAATAAGTCATTTATATTCATGTTATTTATAAAATATGAAGTGCTACATTACTAAACATGTTCAATACCAAATGTGTTAATATTAAAATCATTTTCTTACATGTGGGTTACAAAATATGGGAAAACATAACTGAATTTAAGACGGCAAAATCGACAAGTTAAATATGACATTACTCCCAAGGTGATAATCATAAACCATTCTTAGAAGATTTTTGAAACAATTTATAGGAGATTTCAGTATTCCCACTAAAATAATTATTGAGTGAAATGAACAGGCAAGAACAGATGAGTTTTGGTTTAATATTGAAGTTGCTCTCCAGTAAAGATAAACATATACAGTCAGGCCTCTATCCATGGACTCCTCATCTGTGGATTCAATCAACGCTGAGTCAAAAATATTTGGAAAAAAAAGATGCTTGCATCTGTACTGAATATGCACAGACTTTTTCTTGCCATCATTTCCTAACAATACAGTATAACAATTATTTACATAGCATATATATACTATTATGTATTATAAGTAACCTAGAGATTATTTAAAGTAGACAGGAGATTGTGTGTAGGTTATATGCAAATACTATGCCATTTTCTATCAGGGACTTAAGCATCTATGGATTTGGGGTATCCATGGGGCCCTGGAACCAATCCCTTACAAATATGGAAGGATGATTGCATTTATCAGTTTTTCCTTAATCTTCTCTTTTTAGACTTCTCAAAACAAACTTTACTGTAACGCTGATTACTGAATTTTTCACAGCCAGTTTGGGAGGATTGCCACTGAGAAGATTATGAACTTTCATCATAAAGAGACTTAAATTTTTCCTCTAGGATATTTGAGAGGAGTTTAAGTTCCTGATTTACAAAACAATAACGTCAATTTCTCTTGCATTGCCATTTTACATACCAATTTAATGGGGGACTAATAATAATTTTCAGAGATCATAAATGGTTTTTAAACTCATTTTAGTGGCAATGTTTTTTAGAAATAAAATACATACAGCCTTTCATTTTTAAAATATTTTACTTATCTGTTTTTGCCTTTCTGGGATTCAGAATCATGCAAATTTCAAGTATAATTAGCAAAATACACTAAAATGTAAATATCTTGGAATTTTATGTTAATTTATAACATGTAAAGTAAAAATCTTAAAAATAGGTTTTATACAGATAAAATTTAGTTCTTAGTAGTCTAAAAGACTTATTCTTATTTATTTACTTTTTGATTGTGCTGGTTAATCTGTATAAACTCCCATAGAAAATTCAAAATCTTTAAGTATATAGACTCTTTCAGGAAGACCAAAGTAATGCACATTTAAAAAGTAGAGAAAACTTTGGAAGAAGCACATATGTATGTAAACATATTTAAGGAAACAGCAGATGTCTACAGCCTGATTAGTCTATAATGGACTATGGTTCCAACAGTAGTCATGATTTTACTGACAATTTGGGACAGTACATAGATTGCTATAAGAAGCCAAAATCCTGTTATTATGCCAATTCTCTAAAATAGGAAAAGGAGTATATAATAATGACCTTGACTTCATGAACATTCTGCCAAATAGGCAGGTTACAATAATTTGCTCACAGAATATTAGGAACCTCTACAAGGTAACAGATCAGAAAAGCTTTCCTGGAGTTCCTTTCCTCATTTTTGAGGGTGATTGACCATTTCTGTTTCTGGAAATTTTTTCTTGAAGAATTCACTCCTACGTCAGATAAAGCAGGGGAACTGAACACCTCTTGTTGCATCCCTAGCATTCATTTCTCCTTCTTTTGTCCCCAAGAGCTTCTGAATTCCACTGAAAGATGGAGAATAGGCCCATTAGCATACTCCACACCCTGGCTCACGTTTTTTAGGATAGCGATTGTTAAGTTACCTTTATAAAATGCCCTTTTCACAGTGAATCTTGGAAGTTTTTTTCTGTGAACTCTGGACAACAGCTGTTCTGTCTTTTCCTGAATAGGCTAGTACTTGCATGTAAGAACTGAAATGGTGGCCGCCATTTTTGCCTCAATTTTTGCCATTTTGTAAACAAAGTCTGGGTCAAGTGTGACTTACAGTTCTTCTACTGATGGAGTTTTCTTTTCAATGATATGAGCCAAAAAATTCCTTTGATTACTTAAGCCAGTTGGCATTGCTTTCTTTGCCCCATGTAACCAAAAGCATTTAATTAATCCATTGGTAATGGCCTTCTCCAACTTAATTCCCTATGTATAAATGTATGAGTTCATGAGACCAAACACTAAAATAACCTGGTTTTTTTGTTTGTTTGTTTTTTAAAAAAGCAACTTGTAACTAGAATTTCCATTGTTTTGTATAGAGACCTGTGTTACTCCAAAGATACTCATTTCCACATCTCACCTTATTTCAATAATAATGGTCAGAAACCTAAAAGCAGGTGTTGATAAATTAATTGAATATTATTTCAACACATCTTGATTTGGCATGGTTTATAAGAAATTCCAAACGTTCAAAAGAGATAAAAGTTGCCATTCCTTCTACTCTTCTCCTGGAAAATTTTATATATTTAAAGAACAAAATGGAATCATGAAGGACACAGGTTGAGGCAAGTAGAGTGGGTGTTTGTGGGGAAGGTGCTTCGGAGGTCTGATAGGTTGAAGATTTCCTCCTTGTCTTACATGACTGTAAGTAGTTGGTGAGGTATTATCAAGTTAGGAGTGGAGTCTCCTCTGGAAGTTGTCTCAGCTCTTAGGCTGAGTGGGACCCAGTGAGCAGTTTAGGGAGCAATGGACATGAAATGAAATATTCAGAGCAAGTTCTCTGTTTCTTAGTACTCTGGCCACTGGAATGGAAAGGTGTGTCCGACACAAACCTTATGAGCTTGCACGGATACCCTGTATTACCTCTTTCTTTCACCAGTTGCCATGAGTTCACCACCAGCACTGTGCCAGCCCCAGGGCTGGGATGTGACCTCTTCCTCAGCCACCTCCTTGCTGAGGCTCACCCAGGTAGCTGAAGTCACCAGCTACGCAGAGTTGAAATTCTGAAGCTTCCTACCTAAGTGGCATCACCTAGCACCCTTCTTGTCCAAAAGTCATTTCTACAAAATATAATAAATATGAAATGTGTATTTGGAGTTAAGCTTAAATTTATGGTCTGCCATTTCCTAGATAACAGGATTTCAAGCATGCATGTTACTTAAAAATCTTGGAGTCACAATTTCTTTATATAGTGTAATAAATATTTTAAAAAAGATTAGAAAAGCACTTCAAACAGTGATTAGCATATTTTTCTATCAATGTCAGTTAATAAAATTTATTTTCCAATTACACCAATTATTTATGTGTATGTATATAAATGAATATATGTATACAGGTATAGATTCATTAATACACATATATTTACATACAAATATACATATAAATACACATGTACATATAAAAATACAAATATATATTTATATATCTATATGTATATAAATGTACATATAAATAAATATACGTTTATATAACTATATGTATATAAATACATATATAAATAATTTATATGCATACATATGTATATAAATGTGCATATATTTATATACAAATAAATATGTATATAAAATACACATATTTATATATAGGTACATATAAATATACACACACATATATATAAATTGCCCCTGGCATAAAGCATAGACAGAATAAACATTAATAAGATCGATATTGCCACAGCAGTAAACTATTCCTTTATATTCAGTGGATGATTGAACCTTTGCAATTTAATGATACTAATCCAGAAGCTTTTCGGTTTAGCATTTGTAATTTAATTAAAACTTGCTTCTGAATATGGCCTAGTATGTTTTATTTCTCTTATATTTTCAGTTGGCAGGCACCTCTTAGAAATCATAAGAACTTAAATTGCAATCAACTACACAGCAAATGATTCTTGAAATATTCATCACCTGTAACTCTTTCAAGAATTCCCACTTTGCTGAGAAAAGTGATGTGCCCTGGTTGCTCAATTTCAAAGCTGTCCTAAAAATTAAGAAAAAAATTCTTTGTGGGAAAGAATGTGTTCTTCCTGTGTATGAATGTTGATACATTTCATCTTGAATTTCTAATTATGCATTATGGCTCTTTTGAAACCAAAAGCACCATACAAACTATATAGCAAATGAAAACAATGAAGCAGTGTCAACTGATTGTGGGAAAACTCCAAGTATAAATGTGTCATACTGATACTATTTTAATTCCTAGTACATACATGTTTCTTGTGGCTCATTTCACAAGTTCAATGGATTCTCATAATTTTAGGAGACCTTTGCACTTTCTTACAGGACCCAAACTCTACATGCTAAATTTCTATACTCATAGAAAACAAATGAAACAAAAATCTTTGGTATACAGAGGTTTTTCTAAGACAGAAACAATAAAATAATTTGATCTGCAGGCTTGCCTTTATACTAAGTCTAGTCCAAAATGATTATAATTGTTTTTCTAATTTTATCTGTTTTTTAGGTAATTTTGGTGTTGATATTCATATTCAATTTACATATGTTAGGGTATTTGTTTCATGCCAGAAGAGAATTCCCGTCCTTTAAATGCAGACCCTTTGGCCAGACACTTCAAAGTCAACATGTCTTAAATGATTTTGCATGTCTGTCTTTTTTATTTATAAAACATTTCCTCTCCCCGAGGTGATTTACCTTAGAATTGTTAGAGTCTTTCTTTGTCTAATGTTCCCCTTTGAGTCCATCAAATGTGAAATCCTAGCATTTTTCACACATTCTTTTTCACTCTTGCTGCCACTTTTCTGATTTTAAGTCCAATTACTTCAGGCCTAGAGTATTAGAAGAACTTCTTGTCATCTTCTAACCTTCAGGTTCTGTCTTCGGGTCTGTGTTTTCTCTGGTGTCAAATGAATTTTATTAAGGCACTTTTAAAATCAGAATTCTTCCTCATTCCCAATCTTTTGGTGACCCTAATTTGCTTACATCCTATAAGCAAAAATGTTAAACTGGCATTTTAAGACTTTAAAAATATGGACTCATATTGCTTTTATAAACTTTCTTCTTACTAATTGGCAGAACATATTAATGGTCACTTTACTCTAAATTTATTATGAATATTCCAAACTGCACGTGTGTGCTTAACAAAGCCTAATTATCTGGAATCCCTGTAATCACCTGCTTCTACTCTTAAAAATATCCAGCATTATTAAGTAATATTTTAGATATTCATAAAGGCAAGGAGAACAATATACTTATCGAGCAATATAGCGGAAGAGGTATTCTGAAAGAATCTATTACTAAAAACATAAGGTTGAGCCACATGAAAATGCTGTCTCTGTAGTTTAAAAATAGACAATTTTACATAGGTCAATTTAAAAGGACTAGGTTTTCAATAAAACATATTGTTATTAGTCCAGCCTCACACTGCTATGAAGAAATACTGAGACTGGGTAATTTACGAAAGAAAGAAGTTTAACTGACTCACAGTTCTGTATGGCTGGGGAGGCTTCAGGAAACTTACAATCGTGACAGAAGGGGAAGCAACACATCCTTCTTCGCATGGTGGCAGGAGAGAAAAGTGCCAAGCAAAGGGAAAGAACCTCATAAAACCAGCAGATCTCGTGAGAACTCACTATCATGAGGACAGCAGCGTGCGGGTAACCGCCTCCATGATTCCCTTCTCACTGGCTCCCTCCCATGACAAATGGGGATTATGGGAACTACAATTCAAGATGATAGTTGAGTGAAGACACAGCCAAACCATATTGCATATTTTAAGTATATCACTAGATTCACAAGAAGAGAAAGAAAAAAGATAAAGGCAAAAGAAAAAAAAAAAACACCTCCTAAATGAGAAAGTTGGCATTTCCCTAAGGAGCAAATGTTCTAATTCTGAGTTTGAGAGTTGCTACTGGGCCCAAACAAGATAAGAAAGCTGAGCCTTAGAATGTTGCTGTAAGTCTGGAAATAGTCTAAAGTGGTTCCCTGGCTTATGCTATAAGCAAAACTATCCCCTTTGAGAGATCAATCCCAAATTAGGCCCCTGGTACAATATCAATAAAATAGGAATCCTTAAAAGATAACAGAATAAAATAAGCAAGAATCAACAGCCCTTTAGAAACAGAAACTATCAAAGACAGAATGTAAAACATCTGTGAAAACAGTGTTTAATAAATAATAATATAATTAATATGAGCAAAGTATAGTTTCAGCATGGAGATTTAAAGAGCTGGAAAGATCATAGTCCCCTTCCTTGCAACAAAAAACTAATCTGGGCAAACTCCGAACTAACCACATAATGACTTTTCTGAAGCCCATTAGGTGACTGAGTTCTCACGGCAAACAACTAACTAGAAATCTGGTCAGAAAAAGAAACCTGCAGGGCAACACAGGACCCAAGCGTTTGTTTACCCAGGACAGATGCCACTAAATACTATATAAACTGGGAAGAGTTTTCACCTACAATTGCTTAACAAATTGCTAAAAGCAAGAATGTAGGCTAGCATGAGAGTATCCAGGCTGGAGCATAGCTGGTAGACCTGGGGATTAGGCCTCCTCTTGCAGGCTTTGTTCTCTAGGACCCCATCCAGTTACTCATACAGAAGACAGACAGAAACCAGAGAAAGCATTTCTCTTGGCCTGGCTGGACAAGGGGAACAGCAGTCACTGAGCAAAGTCTGTCCAAACCTGTTTCTTCTGTTTCTCTCTCTCTCTCTTTTTCTTTTTTTTTTTTTAAGACGGAGTCTCACTCTGTCACCCAAGCTGGAGTGCAGTGGCGAGACCTTGGCTCACTGCAACCTCTGCCTCCCGGGTTCAAGCGATTCTCCTGCCTTAGACTCCCGAGTATCTGGGACTACAGGAGCGTGCCACCATACCCGGCTATTTTTTTTTTTTTTTTTCTTTTCAGTAAAGACAGGGTTTAACCATATTGACCAGGCTTGCCTTGAACTCCTGACTTTGTGATTTGCCGCCTTGGCCTCCCAAAGTGCTGGAATCGATTACAGGCGTGAGCCACCGCACCCGGCCTATTTCTTCTGTTTCTCTAAGGAAAGGTTAATAAAATAAGACTGCTGCCTAAGGGAATTTGTGGAAATGCACTGTAGCTGGGAAAGAGGAACAGAAGCCAGCACCAAGAGTTCACCTAGACTATGTACCATGCACCCTATCTACCTAAGGAAGAAAAGCCTTACTCTGCAGGGGAAGGGCAACCAAACAGTAGCCTGGCACTGAAGACTGAGGAAGGGAATAGAAAAACAAAATAAAGCAAAAAACTCTATAACTGGCAGAGAGGCAGCCACTGGGAGAAGGCAGAAACCTGGTGAAAGCCACCCCCTCAAGACACGGTGCCTGCCTAACACCAAGGCTTCCCCAAAACATGTTTCCCTTCCTAAACCATGCTGATAAGAATCAAGTAAGGAATTCCAACTGGAAGATAGCCCAGAAACAGTTTCTATCTCGGGAGCAGTGCACAGGAAACACAGAAAGTCAGGTTAGGAGACCCAAAGCCAAAGGTGAACAAACTTCAAACCCAACTCAACTAAACAAGCACAAACCCACGACTAAAGACAGGAGGAGGAAAGGCCTGCTCATTTCCAAGCATGAAAACATTTACTTCAGTGTCTTCTGTCCTATGTTCAGCTTTGCACATACACAATTTTTTTAACATAAAAAATTACAAGAAATATGAAAATACACAATAAAACACAATCTGAAAAGACAAAGCAGTAATCAGAACTAAACTCTCACATAAGACAAGAAATTTAAAATGACTATGATTCACAGGGTAAAAGCTCAGAAACTTGGAACTATGCAACAAAATGGAGAACATCAGAAATGGAAAAAACCAGTAACAATGTTTTTTTACTTTTAATTATTCTGAAAGATAAGGAATGTTTAAGGCAAAACAGACAGATCTGAAAGAAAAATAGACAAATTCAAAATTATAGGTGGACATGCCAATATTCTTCTCTCAGTAGTTAATAAAAGAATCAGGGAGAAAACCATTAAGGATATAGATGACCTGAACATTATCAACAGTTTGAATTTATAACACTTTACCCAGGAAGAGCAGAACATACATCCTTATCAGATGCACATGGAATATGCCACTGAGATTGACCATATCCTGGATGATAAAACAAAATATAACAAATGAAAATAAATAAAAGTCATACAAGTTAGGTTCTCAGACCAATCAGAACTAGAAATCAATGACCAAGAGATATCTGGAAAAACTCAAATATTTGGAAATTAAACAACACGTTAAAATAAACCAAGGGTAAAAGAGAAGTTTCAAGGACAACTTAAAAAATATTGTAAACAAAATGCAAATAGAAACACAGCTTATCAAAATATCTGGCATGCAGCTAAATTAGTATTTAGAGAGAAATTTACAGTATTAAATGTTCACAACAGAAAATAAAAAAATACAAAATCAATAACCAAGGTGTGTGTGTGTGTGTGTGTGTTTTGAGACAGAGTCTTGCTCTTTTGCCCAGAATGGAGTACAGTGGTGCCATCTTGGCTCACTGCAAACTCCACCTCCTGAATTCCAGCAATTCTCATGCGTCAGCCTACCGAGTAGCTGGGAGTATAGGAAAGCACCACCATGCCTGGCTAATTTTTATATTCTTGGTAGAGATGGGGTTTCACAATGTTGGCCAGGCTGGTCTTGAACTCCTGGCCTCAAGCAATCCACCCACCTTGGCCTCCCAAAGTGCTGAGATTACAGGTGTAAGCCACCATGGCCAGCCACCTAGGATTTTATTTTAAGAAATCGAAGAAGAGAAAATTAAACCTCATACAAAAAGAAAAAGAGAAATTACAAGGATGAGAAGAAATCAATGAACTATAAAACAAAAATAATTTTTAAAATCAATGAAATCAAAAGCTTGTTCTTCGAAAATATCATTAAAACTTAGCCAGTAGCCAGGCTGAACAAGAACAAAAGAGAGAACACAAAAATTACCAATATCAAAAATGAAAAGGGGGAAGTAACTATTGGTCCTAAAGATACTAAAATGTTAATAAGAAAATTCTATGAATAACTCTATACCTCTAAGTTTGATGACTTACATGAAATGGATCTATTCTAAGAAAGACTTAAATCACCAAAAGTCACTCAAGAGAAACAATATATAATGTGAATAATATCAAGTCTATTAAAGAAATTAAATTTATAGCTAAAAACTTTCCAAAATATCAAACTCCAGGCCCATGTTGCTTTACTGGTAAATTCTACCAAATATTTAAGGAAGAAATAATATCAATTTTATATGATACCTTCACAAAAACAAAGAGGAGGGAACACATTGCTACCTACTTTATGAGTCCAGTTTTATCCTAATATCATTACATTACATTACATTGGCATTACAAAAAAGATAATTACAGAACAATACCTTTCCTGAATATGGAAAATATTAGCAAATCAAATATATACATACATACATATATATGTATACATATATACATATATATATGTGTATGTATGTATGTATGTATATATAATATCAACTGACTGAAGTTCATTCCAGGAATACAAGTCTGGTTCAACACTTAAAAATCAATCAATATAATTTGTCATATTGATACACTAAATAAGAAAAACTGTATGATCATCTAAATAGATGCAGAAAATATGTTATACAATTTAATGTTCATTTGTAAAACAAAACAAAATAAAAAACAACTCGCAGCAAAGTAGAAATAGAAAATAATTTCCTTAACATTACAAAGTACACTAATAAAGTCTACAGTTACGCAATGCTGTGTTTAACACAACACATTAGTGTTTTGTTAAAGAAAGATCCCATCATTCGGATACTCACTATTCATGAAGATGTCTCTCTCAGAAATAAAAGGTATACACATTTGAAAGAAAGAAGTAAAACTGTCATTATTTGCTCAAGACATGACTGTTTACATAGAAAATCTCAAACAATCTACCAAAAGTAAAATCTATTAAATGCAATAAGTTATTTCAGCAAGGTTGCAGGACACAAAAGAAATGCAAAAAGAAATCAATTGTATTCCTGTATACCAACAATAAGATGTGAAATTGAAATTACCATGTGCAATATTATTTGTAGCAGTACAAATATTAAATATACATCAGATAAAATGTACAGGATCTGTATGCTAAAAACTACAAAATATTGATGGAACAAATCTAAGAAAATCTAAATAATGGAGAGATATAGCATTTTCATGGATTAGAAGACTCAATATTATTAAAATGCTAATTCTCCACATTTTGTTCTATAATTTCAACAAAATATCAATAAAAATGATAACAAGTTATTTTGTTGATATCAACAAAATAACTGTAACATTTGTAGGGAAAATCAAAGGAACTAGAATAGCCAAAACAATTCTGAAAATAGAGCAAAATTGGAGGGCTCATGCTACCTAATGTTAAGATTGACTATAAAGCCACAGAAATCAAGTGAGCATGGTAGACACACACATTAACATAATAAAATAGAGAGTCAGGAAACAGATCCTTACAAATACAGTCAACTGATTTTGACAGTGTTGTAGAGGCAATTCAGTGAATAATTAGAATAATTAAATTTCCTATAAAAGGAAAAAGAAATCTTGACACATCTCTCAGACTTTACACTAAAATTAATTCAACTTAATTTAACATTGATCCGAAGATAAAATGATAAACCTTTTAGAATTAAAATTGGAGAATGTCTGTTTGATCTTGGGTTTGGAGATACATTTTTAGATGACACACACTGTGATACATTTAAAAAATTAAATTACAATTTATAAAAGTTAAAGTTGCTGCAAAAGATACTGTTAAAAAAGACAAGTCAAAGTATTTTCACAACATATATCTAATAACGGACTTGTCTGCAAAATACATCAAGAATTTAAAAAACTCTTTAATAAATAATAATAATCCACTCAATTTAAAAAATGGGCTAAAGATCTAAAAAATCAGCTTTTCAAAGAAGATGTATGAATGGCAAATAAGCATATAAAATATAGTCAAAATCATTAATCATTAAGAAAGTGTAAATTCACATCACTATATACCTATTTACATGGTAAAAACATAAACACATAAATAAGTAGTCATGCCAAAAGCTGGTGGGAATGCAAAGCAACAGGAAATCTGACTCATGGATGGTAGGAATGCAAAATGAGACATTTTCTTAAATTTAGGCTTCCTAGATCAAATTTCTTAAATTCTTATCTATTTTCCCTTTGCATGCTCTCTTTCTGAACTCTCTTTATTCCTTTTGCTGAGGTTTTGATTGGCTATTTGTTAGAATATTTCATTCTGCCCTACAAATTGTTTCACTTTCCCTCATATTCTCCATCTGTTTGCAATTTGGACAATCCTTAAGGTCTGACGGTGCATTTAATAATTCTAGTTTCATTTGTTGCTAATGTGCTATTTAACAATTCTCTTGAGTGTTTAAATCTTTTTGTTATGAACAATAACTCACTTCTAAAAAAAGCGAATACAATGTAAATGTACAGCTAAATATTTTACTATAAACAAATGTCTATGGTAACCACCACAGATCATTGATAGAATTCTATCAGCACCATATCCCCAGGCTGCCCCTAACTGTTCAAAGTTCAGCATTATCTTGACTTTCATCACAAACATATTCTTGCCCTTTTTTGTGTTTAAGGTAGGTTTATAAAGTTGTATATTGTATGCATCCCAGCTATCAAGAAACAAAAAAGCAAATTTCATCAATGATAGTAGGACTGAATTGCCTTTTTATACTCTCTATGGAAGAAGATACCAAAATTATTGTTATATAAAGACTATGCAGCCATGTGGAAAAATAAAGTATATCAAAATTTAGTCAGTTAATGAGTACAGTAAGTTGTTAGTTTTTAGGATTTGTGATGTCTGTATTTGTCAGATTTCAGTTTTTTTTTTCATTTTAAACATTATGAAAATCATCTAGTTTTATCTTACTCTTGTATTGGTAATTTTGTTTTGTTTTTATTGTACTTTAGGAAATCTCCATAACTGCATAAGATTCAACCTAAACAAATCTGTATTTAGCCCATATTGTTGGGAAAGGTATTAAATTTTACTCTTTCTTATGTTGATATTAAAGCAGCCCAGAATCATTAATGCAAAAGACTATCATTTCCCCCATTGTAGTGCAATGCCATTTTTGTCATAAAGCCAGTTGTTCACATCACAATGTTCTATGCCATTGGTCTTTTATCTAACCTTGCACTATTACCAGAATGTATTAATAATTATAGATTTATAACAAATCTGACTAACCAATAGTGCAAGTTCTTGTATGGTATTGTTCTTTTTCAGGTGAGTCTTCCCTATCCTAGATTTATTGCATTTCTCCATATATTTCAGAAGAAACTTGTCAAACACACACACACACACACACACACACACACACACACACGTATATATTCATGCATACAAAATTTGCTAGTTTGACAGGGACTGGCTAGTAGATAGTATGTACTCAATAAATAAATATTTGTCAAATAAATGACAAATATTTGTCAAATAAATGACAAATATTTGTCAAAAAACTCTATGAACATGTTGTAAGTTCTACATTATTATTTCTCAGTACAGTTTTATTCCCTTTGTAGAAATACTGCATCTATTCTGTTATGTTTATTTCTAGGTGCTTGATGTTTTTGTTGCTGTTGTAAATTTATTTAATGTTAGTTTTTTAAATGTTTTGTTATTGGATATATTATAGAAATATAGTTATTTTAATATATTGATTTAGTAACTAGCAACACTGCTATGCTTTTGTTTTAACTCTTAAAATGTATTGTTAAATTATTTTGTATTATCTATGTCAATAATAATATTTGGGGCAAGAGTTGGCTGCTTTTACCTTTCTAATTCTCTTACCTTTTTTTTTTTTTTTTTTTTGAGATGGAGTCTCACTCTGTCACCCAGTCTGGAGTGCAGTGGGACGCTCTTGGCTCACCACAACCCAGGGCCTCCTGGGTTCAAGTGAGTCTCTTGCCTCAGCCCCAGAAGCTGGGATTACAGGTGTGCACCACCATGCCTGGCTAATTTTTGTATTTTTCGTAGAGACAGGGTTTCACCATGTTGGTCAGGCTGGTCTCGAACTCCTGACCTCATGATCCACCCACCTTGGCCTCCCAAAGTGCTGGGATTACAGGCGTGAGCCACTGTACCTGGCCTGCCTTTTATATATTTTACTTGCTGTACTGAACTGGTTAGCACTTGCCAAATGAAAGTGGTGATTGAGAAAATATATTCATTAACTAGAGACTTTCTTTGGATTTCCCCAGTTTTTTCACTAATGTTCTATTTCTGTTGCAGAATCCAGTCCAGGATACGATACTGACTGTATTTAGTTGTCCTGTCTCCTTAGTGTCCTTTCTCAATCTCTGATAGTTTCTCAGTCTTTCTTTCTCTGTTGTATTGCTGACACTTTTGAAGAGCACTGTTCAAATATTTTGTGTCAAGTTCCTCAACCTGACTTTGCTGACCTTTACTGTGTGTGATTAAATTGAAGATACAAGCTTTGGTGAGGAATATCTTAAAGGTGACATCCCCTTCTTTTCACAACATATCAGGGGGTACATGATGTCAGCTGACTTATAATTGATTATGTTATCCTTGATCACTTGGTTAAGGTCATGTCTGCCAAGTTTCTCCTTTGTAAAATTATTTTTTTCCCTTCTATACTCTGTGTTAGAAGCAAGTTACTAAGTCCAAACTACACTTATGATAGTAGGGGTATTAAACTCCAACACTTGGTGAGTGAAGTATCAAAGAATGCATTGGCATATATTAAGACTACAGTAGTAACAAGTACATATTTATGAAGAGATACTTTGAAGCTATGCAAATATCCTATTTCCCTTGAGTTGCCAATTAATTTTGCATTCACCAGCAGATATTGACTGTAGCACCTATTACTGTGGTGTTCTACTGGTGATTTTCTATTTCCATCACTATTTCTACATTTGTTACTTGGAATTATTTTGCAAAAAAAGTTGTCCTTTCTCTTCCATTTATGCATATATGCTTTATTTATTATCAGTATGGGCTTAGATATTTATTTTGCTCTTTGGTTTAAAATCAAACATTATCATTGTTTATATTTACATTATTTATTTGCAATGTGTTTAAATTGTCCCAGCTTTGGCAATTGGGAGCACTTTCAGGTGAGATTCCTGTATCCTTTCGATACAAACTCTTCTTTTTTTAGACTTCTTACTTTCTGACGCACTTTATTTTTAGGCTTATTATATCTTTTCTCTAACCCACCCCCAAACAGAGCCATTTCTCTACGGAGCCCTGTTTCCTTTAATTCCAGAATGAGAATTTGACACCAAGATCTGGGGGGCTGGGTATGCTTATTGCTGCTAATATGTCACTGCTTCCTTGATGTGAAAATCAATGTGTGTATCCTAACCCATTTATATATACCTGTCTGTATTTATTCCTGCAGGTATCTGTAAAACATTAAAAAGATGTATGTTCGTGTCTCCATCTCTAATACAGCACAGTAAGTTCTGCTCTAGCCATCACTCTTTGCATATTTATAACATCTTTCTCTGACATGAGAAACTTAGCTCCCATTATCTACGATTGATTTATTTATTGGCTCAAACTTAGTATTCATGGAAAGTACTCTGAGAATTGATAACCCCATACTGCTGTGAGAAACAAATTTACCAACTAGAGTACATTGTTTATGTATAGTTTTTTCTTTAGCCTTTCAGTGTCCAGTCAAAACATTGTTTTCTGAAGTTACAAAAGTCAACTCATCTTTTTCCAATCCTATCAGTGCATGTATCATGTATTTGTAATATGGTTAGATCCATTTATCACAGTCTATATTCTATTCCGGGATCCCTTGACATGCTAATTAATTTTTAAAGTTTGCATATAATAAAATTCATGCTTTGTAGTAGAAAAGTCTACGGATTTTGGCAAATGTATAAGAACTGTATTCATCACCTCATTACCACATAAAACAGCTTCATGAAACTGTTATTATGCATCTCTTTCACAGAAAATATCGTCCCTTCCTCTATTTCCCAACTCCTGGCAACCACTAATAGGTTTCCCTCTCTGCAATCTTGCGTTTTTCAGAAATGCCCATGCTTTCAAAATCGCCAATAGGAATTTGAAAAGGCAAGCCATATACTGGGAGAATATTACGTGTGTATTACACACACATACCAAAATCTTTTTTGATATATCTACCTCACAAAGATTTTGTATCTAAACTATATAAGAACTTCTAAACCTAAATAACCCTTTCTGATTTCTTTTGAATTATTTACCTATGTTTAAATAAAATCTTTCAGTTTCACTCTTTTATACAGTAGACACTACTGGTAGGTTTTTGTATTTGTGTGCTTTTTTTTTTTTTTTTTGAGACGGAGTCTCGCTCTTTTGTCCGTGCTGGAGTGCAGTGGTGCGATCTTGGCTCACTGCAAGCTCAGCCTCCCGGGTTCATGTCATTCTCCTGCCTCAGTCTCAGCCTCCCGAGTAGGTGGGACTACAGGCGCCCGCCACCATGCCCGGCTAATTTTTTTTTATTTTTTTAGTAGAGATGGGGTTTCACCGTGTTAGCCAGGATGGTCTCTATCTCCTGACCTCATGATCCACCCGCCTCGGCCTCCCAAAGTGCTGGGATTACAGGCGTTAGCCACCACGCCGGGCCTTATGTGCTTTCTTAAGTTAAAGACAAAAGAGTCATATCTCTACTTCTTTCCAAATAATAGATCTTTTGTATTCTTTATCACCGTTTTCAAACGTGCATATTATTGTTGCTCAATAATTCTATTACAGTTGCATATATTCTCTCAATCCAATCCTTATTTTTTAATATTGTTTTGTGCAGTCATTACTTATTTTGATCTTCCCTGATATGCATCACTGTAACTTTACTCATCATTTTATTCCTGATTTCAGTTCTTCTTCCTTATGTGCATTTTTCAGAAGTTTCTTTAGTGAGTGCATGATTCTGCTTTAGTCAGCTCAGGCTTCCAGAACAGAATGCCACAGCCTGAGTGGCTTAAACAACAGAAAATTTTTCTTAATAATCCTGGAGGCCAGAAGTTCAAGATTAATGTGCCCTAAGAGTTGGCTGCTGGTAAGTCTTCTCTTCCTGGCTTGTAGACAGCTACCTCCTTACTGTGTTCTCACATAGCCTCTTCTCTGCACAGAGGAGAGAGAAAGCTCGGGTGTCTCTTCTTCTTTTTGTAAGGACGCCAGTCCTATCCAATTAGGCCCCCATCCTTTATGATTTCATTTAATCTTTATTATCTCTTTAACGGTCATGTCTCCAAATACATCAAGGGTCAGGGCTTCAGTATATACATTTGGAGGGCAGGGCATTATTCAGTCTATAACAGTGAGATATGTCAAAAACACCCTCACTTTTATTTGTCTTTTTAAAAGTATTTACTTGCTTTTTTAAAAATGAAAATTGAGCTGGATATAACATTTTAAGTTAATATTTATTTTCTCTCAGCCCTTAAGGATTCTGTACTCTACAAACCAACTGCAATTTGGAATGAAATATGGCAACTGATAATTCTCTTTGAATTTTTGACCATCAATCCCCTCCTTTTTAATCTCTTTTTTAGTTTTTATTTCTTACAGTAAATTTTTTTTAAAAACTTGTTTTGAAATTTACGTGCTGTTGTAAAAAATAATACAGAGTAATCCCTTATATCTTCCAGCTGGTTTCCCCTAATTATTACATTTTACATAATTATAGTGAAATATCACAACAGGAAATTGACATTGATACAGTCTATGAATCTTTGATTTCAGGTATTTTGCATTCACTCATGTGTCTGTGAGTGTATTCCTTTTATGCAGGTTTAACATACTTGTAGTTTCTGTCAATCAACACAGTCAAAATACAGAAGAGTTCCGTTCTGAGAACCCCTCATGATAGACATGATTTAACAACCACAGACATCCACCTCAACCCCCCAGCAACTACTATTTTCTATTATTGTCTCTCAATCTTTATAATTTTGTTATTTCAAAAAATGTTATATAAACAGAATCAGAGGGCATCACCTTTCGAGACTGACTTTTTTTACTCAACATATTGTTCTTCAGATCCATCCAAGTTGCTGTGTATGTATCAGTAGTTTGTTCTTTTTCATTGTGGAGTAGTATTCTATGGTGTGGATGTTCCACAGTTAGTTCAACCATTCACCCTATGAAGGACATTTTGTTTGTTTCTAGTTTTGTGTTATTATAAAGTTGCTATGACTATTTGTGTACAAGAATTTGTGTCGACATAGCTTGTCATTTCTCTGGGATAAATACCCAAGAGTGCCTTACTTGACCATAATGGTAAGTGCATGTTTACTTTTTCTAGAAACTGGTGTAGTCTTGTCTACAGTGTCTGAACCACTTTTTACATTCCTATATTCTCTTATATTTTGGCTTTCAATGTTACTTTTAACATATTCACTGCAGTCTTGTTATCTTTACTTCACAGTTAATTTGTGTTTTATTTCTGGCTTTAAGTTTTATCTCTTTGTCATTATGATGTAACCCATGAGTGGGTTTGTATTTATTTATAGTACTTAAGATTCATTTTGTTTCCTGCATATGAAAATTCATGTATATTACCAATTCTGGAAAATTTGTAGCCAATTCATATTTCACATCTCCTCTTAAATCTGTTAGACACATATTTGATCTTATTTTTTTTTCTCCTACCTCTCTTATTTTTTTGTTAAAGAGTTCTCTGTACTTACCTGGTTTCTGCCAAGGGCATACAATTGTTTATCTCTTGTCCGCTAATGGCTAAATGCATAACTTAAGGCAATAAATTATCAAGAGACTGTTTTTGACAATGTTTACTGTTAAAAAGCTCAAGAAGTTTAAAGCCAGTTCCTGACACAAACAACAAAGGTGCCACATTACACTGTGAATCATTCAGCTTTGAAAACATCTTCGTCATTAAGTCAAACAGGGAAATCAGCCAAAAACTAAGGTCACAAAAATTGGTGACAGAATGAAAACAAGACATCCCTAGAGTAAAAATGATTTGATACTCTGATGCATGTTCACAACTCCCTGTACTTTTTTAGTTTAAAATATTCAATTAATTTTAATTTCCTCTTCTGAATCAGCTAT
This sequence comes from Pan paniscus, assembly GCF_029289425.2. Classification (NCBI taxonomy): domain Eukaryota; kingdom Metazoa; phylum Chordata; class Mammalia; order Primates; family Hominidae; genus Pan; species Pan paniscus. Next base: position 173,600,718 of record NC_073254.2, read on the forward strand.
AAATTTTGATGCTAGTTTTAATTTTATATTTACTGCAAGTCTTTGACCATAAGGTTTAGTAAAGTTTACATTTTGCCCAAATAAAATGTTCTATACTTTACCTAATTCATTAACATGTCTTCTCTTTCAACTTAAATTTCCTGTTTTACTGAATTTTTTCTCATGCCTAAGTTGACAACTTGTGGGTAATTTAAGATATGCTTATATTCTTTACACATGTATTTTGGGGTAATTTTCAAACATACAGTCCTATAAAATATGAACCAAAAAAAAATTAAAACCCTATTTGAATACCAGAAAATGTGTATACTTCTTAAAACATCATTTGAAGTCTAATTTCCTAGAAGACAATGCGCTCCTGTAGTATGAAAATATTCTAGAGAATGTAAGATTGAATACAGATGGCAAGTTGGCAGGACTTTGCTTTCAGGTTATCTCCCAAACAAATCGACATGATGCCACAAATAAGTGAGAAATGCAAGGTTTGTATTTCTGTGCCTGGCTTATTTCACTTAATGATCTCCAGTTCTTTGTGGCAAATCATTGGATCTCATTGTTTCTTAGGGCTGGATAGTACTCCACTGTGTATATGTATGGCATTCTCTGTATCCATTCATCTGTTGATTGTCGCTTAGGTTACTCCCAAATCTTAACTATTGTAAACAGTGCTGCAACAAATATAGGAGTATTGATATCTCTTTGATATTACTGATATCCTTTCTTTTGAGTATATGCCCAGCAGTGGGACTGCTGAATAATATAGTAGCTCAATTTTTAGTTTTTTGAAGAACCTCCAAACTTTTCTCCTTAGTGGTTTAATACAAAATCAGGCTACTGTGTAAAACAAACATAGCCCTTCTGCAGACTTGAACTCCCGGATTTGACTCTTCTCCAGGGAAACAATTAGCACTGTCTAATGTCACATGAAGAAAGAGGTTTGTATCCTGTTTGCTCTGGGGCACTGTTCATAGTGACACGATAGCCCTAAATATTCCCTTCCTTGGATATACTTTCTTTTCCTATTTCTAGTGTAACAGAGGAGTGTCTGCAAAGCCCTCCTATAGTCTTCTAAGTACGAGTTTGCCTCATGAAGAGTGGAGCTGGGAGGAATACAGAAAAAGAGTTTGCCTTAGCCCTGAGGATTGAAGAATCAGAAAGAGGAGCTATCATTTGGTATACATTTGAAGAAACAGAAAGAATATTTCCATAAGGCACTTTAAAGTATTCTGTCACCCGAGGAACTATAGAGAACTTACCCAAGAACCTAGTAAGTTTCAATGGCTAATTGAAATGAAGTCTTAAGTCTGGTCATTGCAATTTATGGTTATATATCACTGGAGTATTTATGATTGAAAGGGGCATTTCACGTTTAAATTCGGTTTGTACATTAACATTTTCTAGGGAGAATCAAAGTAACACTTCAAATAATACTTCAAATTTCATCATAATATGCATCTTGATGCAAAATATTATGTATATGTGTTCCACTTGGAGAAAACAGACAAATCAATTATGGGGTTAGTTACTGAGGGACTTTGTGAATAAGTTTCAGACACTCTAAAAATGAAAGTGATGCAGTAAACTTTTGATACAAACAATTGAGGAGATTAGTATTTTTCTGGAATTTTATAATGCAGTAATTCACATGTCTTCACTGAAGACAAACCAAATGACAATCTATTGCTAATGAGCAAGCAGGGAATAAAATGTTTTACTATTAAAAATTACTCTGGAGTAGAACAGAGAGCCCAGAAGTAAATCCAGAAATTTACTGCTAACTGATTTTTGACAAAGGTGTCAAGAACACATAAGGGAGAAATGACAGTCTCTTCAATAAATGGAATTGAAAAAACTGGATATCCACATGCAGAAGAATGAAACTGGGCCCTTATCTCATACCAAGTACAAAAATCAATTCAAAATAGATTTAAGACTTAAACATAAAACCTGAAACTGTAAAACTACTACAAGAAAACCTAGAATAAAAGCTTCATAACATTGGTCTGGATAATGATGTTTTGGATATCTCCCCAAAAGCACAGGTAATAAAGCAAAAATAAACAAATGGGATCACATCAACCTTAAAAGCTTCTACCCAACAAAGGAAACAATCGACAGAGTGATGAGACAACCTGGAGGATAGGAGAAAATATCTGCAAACTGTACATCTGATAAGGGATTCATATCCAAAATATATCAGGAACTCAAACCACTCAACAGCAAGAAAACAAACAACCTGATTAAAAATGGAAAAAAGACCTCAAACAGACACACACACACACACACACACACACACACACACACACACACACGGCCAGCAGGTAAAAGAAAAAATGTTCAACATCACTAATTATCAAGGAAATGCAAATTGAAACTACAATAGGATATCACCTCATATCTGTTAAAATGGCTATTTTCAAAGGTAACAAGTGTTGGCAAGGATGTGGAGCAAAGGAAACCCTCACACACTGTTGACAGGGAAGTAAATTGGTACAGCCATCATAGAAAACAGTGAGGCATTTGCTAAAAAATTAAAAAGAGCACTACCGTATGATCCAGCAATCCCACTGAGACAGCAAGGTGGGAGGGGTTCCCCAGAAGACCCCCAACCAGCCTGCCCACTTTGTGGAGCCTCGGGAAGTTTGTGCCATTTGCAGTGGGGAGGAGCCTGGCCTCTCCTCTTCCTGTGTGGAACCTGAGATTCAAGCAGTAGGCGGAAGGGACTCTGGCCTAGTGAGAGCCCCTGTTTCCCCCTTTTCTTCGTTTTCACCCAGTAAGACTCTGTCTTACTCACCATTCAAATTGTCGTGAGCCTTAATTTTCATGGCTGTGGGACAAAGAACCCCATCTTTAGCTGAACTGAGGAAAAGTCCTGCAACACCATTACTGGGTACATATCCAAAGGGAATGAAGTTAGTATACCAAAGAGATAACCTTCACCCCCAGGTTTATTGCAGCACCATTCATAATAGACAAGACATGGAATCAACCTGTGTCCATCAAAAGATGAATGGATAAAGATAATGTGGTACATATATGCAATGAAATATCATTCAGCCATAAAAAGAAGGAGATCTTGTTATGTGCAGCAATATAGATGAACCTGGAGGATAGTATGATAAGTGAAAGAAGCCAGACACAGAAAGGCAAATACGACCTGATCACAGAGGTGGAGAGTAGCGGTGGTTACTAGGGGCTGGGGTGGTTGGGGAGTGGGGTTTGGGAGATGCTGGTCAAAACTTCAGTTAGGAGAAATAAGTTCAAGTAATCTAATGTGCAACATAGTGACTACAGTTAATAATTTAGTGTGCTTGTGAAAAATGAGAAGAGAGTAGATGTGAAGTATTCTCATCACAAAAATATGTGAAGCAATGCATATGTGAATTAGCTAGATTTTGTCATTCCTCAATGTATTTATATTTCAAAACATCCTGCTGTACATAGTAAATATATGTAATTTTGTTTCTCAATTTTAAAAATAAATAAAAAGAAAATAAAATTACTCTCACAAAGAGATAGATGAAGTTATGTTTAGGATAGAGCAGAGAAGAAAAAAATTCTATTACAATAATCTTGAGAAAAAATAATTGTATCCCCCAAATGGACTAAAGTAAACATGTATAAATAGCATAGCCTACTTCATGTGCTTAAATTGGAGGAGGAGATATGTGGGAAATAGCTATATAGTATTATAAAATAGACTGGACTTATGAAAATGTCAAAGATCTGTAAGCCAGCTCACATATTTGCCAGTATCCTGAGAAATACTGTCATTGGGCATTATGTCTATTGGTCCATTTTGCATATACAGTGGATGGCATTAGTGGAAAACTACAAATATGAAATTAATAATGTACAGAAGATTTTAAAGTATCTGAGAGTCATCAGCTGAACTATACTGACAGTCATCAAATTGTTTTAAAAATCTTATAGAGAAGCTTTTGTAGTGTTCATATTTAAAAATGATTTTAAAAAGAAGGCTTAAATATTATTCTAAATAATATGTATTTGACAGTAAACCTGAAATAATGTTAAATGGCAGAATTTATGCACTTCTGCCTTTAGTAAAATTTAAAAAGAGAAAATCAAATGCTTTAGTGAGCCCCAGGCACAGCTATTCATGCATTTGACTCTGCTGAGATACCTGAAATAATGGCAGGCCTTTCCTAAGACATATTACAATTCACTTCCCTGTATGCTGATTTGTGGCTAATAGATGTCTTCCACTGTCACAAGGCCTGATGTGTACGTGTTTATTTACAAATTCATCATGTTTTGGTCCCAACAACTCAGTGTGACATAGGTAGATCAATGGGATTTTTATGGTTGCTTTCATTTTTCTAATGAAAGAATTAATGCTCTTGAGATTCTGTGATTTGTGCAAGGTTATAAAGAACTAGAATTCTAGTTATAATATTTTATCTCCTAATTTAGTGTTCTTTCTACTTCATTCTATATTCAAAGTGTCTCAGAAACATTTAAAAGAAGATTCAGGATTTTTTTTCACGTTTATAATACTTACAAGTATTCTGTTTTGACTTGGAAAGGAAAATAAATCTAGTCTTTCTCATATATACAGTTGGCTCTCTGTATCCATGGGTTCTGCATCCATGATTTCATCTAACCACAGATAGAAAATATTTGGAAAAAAAAGAATGTTTGTGTCTGTGATGAACCATGTACAGACTTTTTTCTTATAATTATTCCCTAAACAAAATATTATAACAGCTATTTATAAAGCATTTACAATGTATTAGGTATTATAAGTAATCCAGAGATGACATAAAGTATGTGTGAGAATGTGTGTATGATGTAGGTATTAATAGATGTTATATTAATACATTAATTATATTTTTATATAACATTATTAATATAACATTTATATACAACATTAATGTAACACTGCATATCAGGGATGTGAACATCTGTGAATTGTGTTGGGCCATGAGGGAGGTCCTCGAACAAACACTCCACAAATACTGAGAGGAGATCATATTTCCAAAATAAGTTACTGTGAAGCTAGATTGTGGGAAGGAGGATAGTATGAACTAGAGAAGGAAGGGATATTTTTCCCCAAAGGAAACATAAGCCCTTTTGATAGGCCTGATTTATAAAAACTTCTTTTAAAATGTTTAAGCTCACACAAATTTGTATCTTGCTGTTGCTGGAGTTCATATGTTAATTAATTAATTTATATTTAATTTTTTAATGTACCGAAAGGAATATTGTAAAGGAGATAAACTGTGTGTCATCAGTGTGAAGGACATGTGAAAATGTAAATTTTTGGTTGTCTTATTTTAAAAGTGTGTATTACAGTAGCAGTTACTCCAGGTCTAAACAATGACCATGCTCCGTTTGTTACGAAGTCCAGAAATGAAGACGACAGTGTTCCCAAGGTAAGGTGCCCAGGCTAGTGGGCCATAGTTTCACCTACCGGACTGGCTAATTATCCTTAACCATGACACAGGGTCATAGTCATGTTCACAAGGGTGAACATCATTCAGCCAGATGAAAACGAGAAGGTCAATTTTTCTTTTTCTTTTTTTTTCAAAAATCATTTTCATGGTGACCTTGCTGATTGAGGGAACAGATTGGCTGGTATAGGATTTAGCAGTGCTAGATTTCAGGTCAGCCTGTCTGAGACACTCAAGTACACCGGACCAGCTCAGTTCTCAAACTTCTAGTGCTATCATAGCCACAGTGGCTGTCCTTCACAGTTTTTCCATAAGTGTTTGGCAGGAATGCTTATTTCCATTGCCACACAGCAAAACGTTTGCATATTAACCAAGTGTTTTATGTTTTTAACTTTTGAATAAATACAGTATGGAAGTCAATGTTCTGGAAAAAATTACACAAGTTCTTGAAGCCTAGGCTCACTGAACAAGTGACTGTAAATAGGGAGTGATAACGTCTTTACCTGGGGCTACTTGTGCTTCTTTCTCATGATTTACTCCAGTGTTTTGTGGGCTCAAAATCCAGTGTGCCACAAAAGCTGCGCTGGTCTTTCTGCATAGAAATTTGCAGAGAAGATGGACTTTAAAAAGGTACTGTATGGCTGGCAATTTCAAAAAGAAGAAAAATACAGAGGAACTACAAATCCAGATCCAGATGTTCTTTTTCTGTTTTGTTGTTGTTGTTGTTGTTGTTGTTTTGTGTGTGTGTGTGTGTGTTTCAAACTTGTCATTTTCTTCCCACGGTTCAAATTTTTTTATTCTAATGGTTCTTCTGATATTCTATATTCAATCCTGCTGCTGTAATTGTTCAGAGAATGCCTATATCATGCTCTATCAATGGTAACTCATCAAGTTCATAGAAAGACCATACCAAACTAAGTGCTAGAAGAAACAACTGCTTTATTCAAGACACTCTACAATACAACCTTGCCTATGGTTACTTCTCTCTCTTCTCTCTGACACGAAGATTTTGTTCTTTTAAGATTGTTTTCCCAAGCATTTCATGCGTACTCCAAGATCCCTTTTCTTATTTGTTAACCCAAAAAATATGAATAAAGTACTTAAAATATGCAAACCAACGAATAGAACACAGGAGAAAAAAAATTCTACCCATATGAAGGTGACATTCTAGCATGTCTGAAAAGAAACCAGGGGGAGACAGAAAATAAAATTAAGAAAATCAATACACTGTATAGTACTTCAGTAGCTGAGAATGCTACAGGGGATCTTAGAGCAGGGTAAGGGTACAGAGTGCTGTGATGGGAAGAATTCACAATTTTAAAGGGTGAGTCAGGGTACACTCCACTGAGAATGTGCCATTTGGACCAATACTTGAAGAAAGTGAATTCTGTAAGACATCCCTAGTGGATTCATCTTCTGCCAGGTCATACATGTTACCTTATTCCCAGAATTATCTCAGGATTGCAAACTGTTTATAAACAGAATTTCCACAACCTCAGCGCCTAGTACAATGCCCTGCTGAAAATAGTTGCAAACATTTATTTACAACTTTAATAAATTACTTGGGCAAATATTTCTTTATATATTTTCAAATATATTTAGAGTTCAATTCCCTAGCACAAACTAAAGTGAGATAGTGAACATACATTTATAAACATTTTCAGTGCCCAAAACTTTTATCTGCTATCTGCCAAGAACTCTTAACAATCACTTATGCAACATTTAATTAACTAGGACTTTATAAATAGGAATTCTAATTTTTCTAGAATTTACTTATAAAGCACACTGAAGTGGTTTAGAATAATACTTTTAGAATTTTTGACAGTAGTCCAAATGTTCAAACTATGTAAGTAGAAATTTGAAGTCTACTTGTTTTTATTTATTTTAATTATTTGATAACTCAGTTTCACATATATGGTGACTGCCCTAATTTTAATTAAAATATACCATTTTTCATTCATGCCAGATGTATACACTCCTAAATTCTGTTGGATTTAGTGCATACCTTTGTTCAAAAAACCAACAGTTTATTTTCTGGACAGTTTTTTTGCAGAAAAATTGAGCAGATAGTACATAATTTCTGCATACCCCTCCCCACCACCTGCTCACAATTTTTTCTATTTTCTAACATCTTGCATTGGTGATATGTATGTTACAATTGATGAAGCAACATTGATACATTACTATTAACTAAAGTCCAGACATTACATTAGGGTCCATTTTTGTGTTGTACAATTGTATGTAATATCATGCATCCAATATTACAGTATCATACAGAAGAGTTTGCGTCCCTGAAAATCCCGTTCTTCTGCTCCATCTTTTCATCCGCCTTTCCCTCCCTCTAAATCACTAGGCAACCATTGATCTTTTTACTATCTTTATAGTTTTGCCTTTTCCATAATGTCATAATTTGAATCATAGAATGTGTAGCTTTTTCAAACTGGCTTCTTTCACTTATTATCAGGCATTTAAGATTCCCACATGCCTTTCCATGACTTGAGTGTTAACCTCTTTTGATGGCTGAATATTATTCCATTATGTGTATATACCACAGTTTACCTAGTCACCTGTTGAGGATATTTTGGTTGCTTCCAGTTTTTGGCAATTATGACTAAAGCTGCTATAAACCTTCATGTGGGGATTTTCATGTAGATATGTTTTCAACCCATCTGGTTAAATACCTAGTAGCACGATTGCTGGATAATATGATAAGATGATGCTTAATTTTGTAATAAACTGCCAGACTGTCTTCCAAAGTGACTGTACTGCTTTACCTTCCCACCAGCAGTGAAGGAGAGTTCCCACTGCTCCACATCCATGCTATCATTTGGTATTGTCAGGGTTTTGTATCTTAGCCATTCTAATAGGTGAGTAATGGAACTTCATTGTTGTTGTTGTTTAATTTGTAGTTCATCAAGACATCTTATGCTGAGCATGTTTTCATATGCCTATTTGCCATCTTTATATCTTCTTTAATGAAGTCTATTTCGATCTTTTGCCCATTTTTTAATTTTATTATTGTGTTTTAATAATTCTTTATGCATTTTGGAAAACAGTCTTTTTTTCTGACATGAATTTTGTAAATATTTTCTTGAGGTCTTAGCTTGTCTTTCCACTTCTAACAATGTATTTGCACAGCAGAACTCTTTAATCTTAGTAAAGTCCAAATTTCATGTCTTTTTATGGACCCTACTTTTAGTGTTGTATCTAAAAACTCATCACTGAACCCAAGGGCACCTAGATTTTTTTATGTTATCTTTTTAGAAGATTTTTTGTTGCATATTACATTTAGGTATATAATCCTTTTTGAGTTAATGTCTGTTTAAAATATAAGCTGTATGCCCAGATTCATTTTTTTGCATGTGGACATCCAATTGTTCCAGAACACTTACCATCACTACCCAGCAATTTAACCTTTAGGTATCTAACCAAGAGAAATGGAAACATACAAAAGTCACACAAAGGCTTGAACATGAATGCTTACAGAATTAGTCATGTTACTCAAAAACTAAAGATATGCATCTATCGACCAGTAAATGGAGAAAAATACGGAGAAACATCATATCCATATGAACCCAGCAGCAAAAAAGAATGAACCATTGAATCATGCCTAAACATGTATGAACACCAAAAATGTGGCATAAGGAAGAAGCCACACACACAAAAGAGCACACATATTGTATTACTCCCTATATATAAAATTTATAGGAAAAAAGCCTACAGAGACAGAAGCAGATTAGTGGTTCCTTGGGACTGAAGGTATTAATAGATACAGGAATTTATATCAAATCATCAAGAGAGAAGCTTTGAGGAGTGATGGAACTGTTATAAAACTGGATTGGTTGATGAATACATAACTACAAATCTACAAAAACTGATTTATATGTATACTTGAAAGAGATAAAATTAGTAATACATGAATTAGACCTCAATAATGCTATAACTACAAGTAATATACTATCCAAGAATACACAGGAAGTAAATCTCCCCAAATTTTTTATTCAATGGTGAAACTAAATTTATTATAGTAATTTATCTGCAAATGGAGGGCAATGCAATCAGTGAGGAATGACAGAGAACTTGTTAAATACCGTTAGTTTCTGGTAAATTGTATTTCTCAACCTGATTAATGAGTATATGAGTGTTAATTTAAAAAATAAGTGTTTGTGTGTACTTCAAAATTTTTATTATTTTTAACATTAAAATATTAAATTAATATATGCTACATATTATAATATATGTATATACAAGGTGCTTTAAAAGCTCCAAGAATAAAATTGCTAAAAATTCATGAGATACAGGAGAATTTGGCTGAATCAATTGAAACAAAAAACACATGTATAATATATGACATTTTATCATGCAAGATGGATTCTCTAGTTTCTCCTTTCCTTGATTTACCATCTCACAAATGATTAAATATTTATGTCATTCAGCATCTGAAATCAGGACATAAAAAGTAATAAAGTTATAGAATTTTGTTATGGCAGAATTTCCAACAGTGTGTTCTGTATGGCCCTAGTTTTATCAAACCTAACTTGATTAATTAAAGATTAATAAAAGAAAGTTGAATTGATTATTTTCTGTAAGCCTTCTTAGAGTCTACACTACACAATGTATATCAAGAACATAAAACGTACCACGGAGCAGCAAGTTTGATTCACAAACTTATTTATCTACTCACCCTCTTTTTGAAGAATATCTCATAGAACAAATGCTCTCAAAAGTACATACTGAGATACACTCTGTCTTATGAGTTCCCATTATCTGTACTCTCCAGGTTTTGAAAGTTTAAATTTCACACATCTGTCCCTATTAACTGAAACTTTAATAGAAAGATTAGTTTCTGTCTATCAATATTCTTTCTCCTTTAATGCCTATTTTCAATTTAATTTTTCTTGTCAGTAAGTTAGTAAATACATTCATTATTGGTTTTTAAATTTTACTTCTAGATTGCCAAAATGCAGGTGTAACATTGAAGTTGATATATTTACCATTATAGTTTTGGTACTGAGTAGCAATTTTAGTGATGGTTTGTTCTCCATGGAAAAAATTTTAAAAATGATGGTCAACTGGTTATCCTACTAGACTAGATATTGCAATTGAACAATATCTCTAAGTACGAAAATAGCTACCCAGTGAAAACCTTATATTAGCTACAAATTAAAAAAAAATATCTGGCAAGTGGATCAACTCTTCCTTTCTGGTGGATATTTTATTAGTAGATCTGCATTCTCTCACATGCTGTGATTACCCACCAGTCCAAATATCCTTGATATGGTTTGGCTGTGTGTCCCCACCCAAATCTGATCTTGAATTGCAATCCCCAGGTGTTGAGGGAGAGACCTGGTGGGAGGTGGTTGGATCATGGGGGAGGTTTTCCCCATGCTGTTCTCATGATAGTGAGGGAGTTCTCATGAGATCAGATGTCTTTACCAATGGTAGTTTCCCTAGGCATCTCTCTCTCTCTCTCTCTCTCTCACCTGCCACCATGTAAGACATGACTGCTTCCCCTTCTGCCATAATTATAAGTTTCCTGAGGCCTCCCCAGCTAGGTAGAACTGTGAGTCAATTAAACCACTTTCCTTTATAAATTACCCAGTCTCGGGTAGTATCTTTATAGCAGTGTGAAAACAGACTAATAATACAGTACTCATATACATGTATGCATGCACATCCAAACACACCTTTCTGCATTCAAAATACATCCTCAAAACAGGGTCACTGTGTTTTTCACCTATAAGGGTTCATTTCACCTGGAATGTATTGAAATTTGTATCATAGATGTTATATTGGAAAGTCTTTTTTTTTTTTTTTTTGAGATGGAGTTTGGCTCTTGTTGCCCAGGCTGGAGTGCAATGGCGTGATCTCAGCTCACTGAAACCTCCTCCTCCCAAGTTCAAGCAATTCTCCTGCCTCAGCCTCCCAAGTAGCTGGGATTACAGGCATGCCCCATCACACCTGGTTAATTTTTGTATTTTGGGTAGAGATGGGGTTTCACCATCTTGGCCAGGCTGGTCTCAAACTCCTGACCTCAGGTGATCCGCCCACCGTGGCCTCCCAAAGTGCTGGGATTACAGGTGTGAGCCACTGCACCCAGCAGGAAAGCCTTATAACCATATATATTACCGTTATAAACATTAAAAAGGAGTGACTACTAGAGCCACATAATTAACAATTCAAAACAGATCCTTTGGAAGTAACTTTTTGCATTTGTGATGTGCAACTTAATACAACACAAAATTCTTAGTTATTTACTTTGAGAGACTTAAATATAATGTCTATGTCTCAGCCTTTCGTAAGTTTTTTACACAGTAGAGAGTAAGTACTCATTTGTGCTAATTCTAAATTACTCTTTGGCACATTGCCAGGTAAACTGTGACAGCTCCTTTTGATGGAGCAGCATGTTTTGGACTGGTTTCTGCAAAGCTTCTAATTGACTTCGATGTAAATTATATTTCCTTCAATTTGAATCTCAACCAAATACAAAATGTTATGTTACATTTGAATTTTGTTAGGTTGGATTCAGTTGTGATGGATTCTAAGACGGCTGATTGAAAAACTAAGCAATTCTCAAGGTGGCCATCACTGTATTTTTGGTTTAACATATTCAGATTTGATGAACCTAAACATGTTCATGGGTATGTTTCAATTCTTCTGACTTTCATATGTTATATTCCACAAAAACGTAAGAAAAAAAGCACAACATATCCTCAAAGAATATAAAATGCCTAACTGACATTCTTAAACATAATTAAATCCATATTTATTTCCAAAATTTAATATTGTAGGAATCTAATAACTAGTAGAATTTTAGACAATGAGTATATTAGTATGCTATAATTCTTGAGGCATGCAGTAAAAATTCGACTTAATTTAGCAATTCTACTCCTAAGTATGTACCCAAGAAAAAGGAAAACAAATGTCCACATAAAAACTTGTACCTGGATGTTCATAGCAGCATTATTCATCATAGCCCCAAAGTGGAAATAAGCCAAATGTCCTTTGGTTAATTAATTAATGAAAAATGTAGTATATCCATACAATGGAATATTATTCATCAACACACTACAACATGGATAAGCCTTGAAAGCATTGTGCTAATTGAAAACAGCCAATCACAAGAGACTGTATATTAAATGATTATATGAATTCACCAGAATGGGCAATGGGAAAATCCACAGAGACAGAAAGTAGGTTAACAACTGCCTGGGGCTGGAGGAGAGAGGATGGCTTGAGTTTCTGGGGCAGGCTAAGGAGTGTGGGTGTTTCTTTCTGAGATAATGAGAAGGTTACAAAATCGCGTTGTGGTGATGATTATACAACTATATATTCTGAAAACCATGTAAGTGTATACTTTAAATAAGTGAGTTGTAAGGTATGCGACTTACATCTCAATAAAGCTGTTAGAAATTAAAGATTGCCTGTACTATTCCAGACCTTAGATACAAGTAGAAACTTCCTCATTTCATGTCACAGCCCCATTTAAATTTAACATAAATTATGACAAAAAATGAATTAAAAACAAAAAACAGTTAAGGATGATGTTATTTAGCATGACGGAAGAAAAGAATTGTAAATTAATATAAGCAAGTAAAATCTAGCTTTGTATAAAAATAATTATACCTTGTAACAAAGCAGTGAATTCAAGATGGAGCACAATTAGAAATTCTATTATCCCGACCCATTACATCATAAAATTAAAGGGAAAATATTATATGAACATACCCACAGATGGTGAGAAAATCCAATAAAATCCAATAATATATATAAGTGGCATCAAATTAGAAAGAAAATAGCTAATCATAATAATTGTTGGCCAAAAAACATAGAAAATGTTTTCTGAAATGGTGAACAGTAAAATCAACTGAGGACAAGAATTTCATAGAAATGTTAACTAATACGTTTATTAATTAGAATTTTCTTTGACGTTTTGGGAAAAGCAACATAAATATAAAATGAAATAACTGATACTAACATTAGAAAAGAAGAAACGAACAGTCTTTTTTTGAAGATGATACCGTTCTGTACTTATAAAAACATTCTCATAGGAGACCAAAAACTATTCTTTTTTTTATCATGCTTGAGATTTGTAACACTTTTGAATCTAGTTTGTGATGTCTTTCATCAAGTTTGGAAAATTCCCAGCCATTACCAATTCAAATAATATAATTTATTCAAATATTAGTTCTTTCTTTTCTGTCTTCTGAAATTCCAATTATATCTTCTATCCCATATATCTCTAACATTGTTTCTTTATGTTACATCCTTTATTACCATCTAGGTTTCAAATTTTCTTCTGCTCTGTATTACAGTTTACTGCCCACACATTATTTTTAGCTCTTTCTCATCTGTTAGCACATAATTTGGGGCCTTAACTACACTTAAAAAATTAGTTCTTTGCTCAGAGGCAATGTTCTGTAAAAAACCATAATGGTATTGTCAAATTACCAACAAACAATACACTATTTCTTGAAGTCAGCAAATTCTTCAAGACAAATGTAACATTGCAATAAAAAAGGAATCTGAGAAATAGCAACATACTTCCCAATCACTACCCTGAACTCCCTGTATGTAATCTGGTTTATTTATCTGATAGTACTTATCACCATTTAAAACACGTTTTCTACTTATTTACTTATTATATCTCCCTCACGACAATGCTAGCTCCTCAAAGGCTGTATTTTGTTTGTTTTGAACATCACAATAGCTTCATCACTGGGAATATCCTGGCACTCAATGAATACTTTTAGATAAACGTTTGTTTATGTAAATTTTTCCGCTTCTTTAATCTTATTCCCTAAGAGGAAGGTAGCTAAACAGACATTTTAGAATATTAACATGAAAGTAAAAGCATTTGTGCATAATATTCATGATTATAAGGTATGTCACACACAAAACTTTAAAAGCTAACAGAACATTTAGTTGAAACTGAACGATATTGATCTTTCTTTTCTTTGCTTAAATGCCAGTGGAATTACTGAGGCACATGTCAAAAATTTATTCTCTTTTTGTGGAATTCATCTAATCTAATCTAAACTCAATTTCACTGTTGAGTCAAAGTTAGAATAAGAAACAGTAACAAAGCTGTTGATACATAAACTTCTGTGAACATTATTTTTTGGCTGAATCTGTTTCACTTTATCAACTCTGTCATCTCTCATTTCTGTTTCTCTCAAATTTACAGGATGTAAACAAACTTCACTCTGAAAGAACAGAAACTGAAAAGGCCTGTGACAAAGCTTGAGGACAGATTTGTGACTTTCATTTCCAGGAACCCAAGGAGCAAGAGAACCACAAAAAAAAACTTTCCTTCAAAATTCTTTTACTTATCAGGGGATATAGTTGTCACACTTATCAAGGCATAGTTTTATAAACACAGACTTGCTGAATCTCATAGCAAGGTTGACTTTATAGATCACCTAACTCTAATCCATTAAAATGGACTTTGCTAATTCCTACAATATTATAAACCCTGCAAAAATCGCTATCTCAAAGTGATATTCTCATGTAGAAAGGATCATGCCCATAACATTAGATTGAGGTGTTAGACTCAAATAACTCACAAAATAAGTAAATGTGAGTAGAGGCAATGACCTAGACATTGACTGAAACAAAACTATTTTTCAGTTCTCTGTATATTAGGAAAAGTTGACTTTCGAGTATCTTCATGTAGGAAAACTTTTTGTAATGAAAGAAAAAGAAATGCCTGTTTTAGAAAGGATTCCTTCTCTTTTTTCATGTTAGAAGTGCCTGGTGTGCCCAGAGATGAATCAAGTGTCTTGGGGAAAACGAACGCACTGTAGACATTAAACCCATTATAATTAAAAATAAAGAGGAGATTTTGCTGTCATCTTTTCAAAATGTGATTTTAATGCTAAGAAAGAAAGATTTTAAATTGAAACCAATGAGAATGAATCAATTTTCTCTTCTTTGAACTGCTGCTTCCTAAACATTTAGCAAAAAAAGATTTTAAGAGGAGTTGGCATGGCCAGCCAGTCAATGATCTCACCAACCCTGGTGCAGGCACATTTCTACTGGAAGATGTGAATATCTGATTTGGACTGCTGGGAGGTACTGTTCTTTTATAGAAGGAGACTGCCTAAGACAACTATATGAATCTTACACAGAAATTGCAATGTATTCTCATAGAAAAAGAAACCACATTTTTTCAATCTCCAAAATCTCCTATGTTGAGTTACATGATGTGAATCAAAATCCTACATTAGTCAGAACAGCTCTAAATTTTGAAATTCTTCTTGCTTCTCCTGTCATTGAAGATACATTTCATTATCTTCCACATTTTGCTGTGTTCCACATCTTTTCCTTTACTTCTATCTCTTTCTTAGTATTTTCTTCTTATTTTTGCTTTCATTTTTTAGCATGTATTACTACTTGTCAAATCACAGTCTTCCAATTTCTTATAGGTCTAAATTGCATCAGAATGTTTATAGCCAATTTTCACCATTGTTCCTGTTCCTCTGAATTCACCAACTCCATCTAACTGAACTCTTCATCTTTCCAAATCCAACATGATAAAAAGCCTCCACTGGGGATTTTGTCTTTCTTTTCAAGCCACCATGCAAGACTCGGCAGGCTGCGTGTCATTTGCATGTGTTAGAACTGCACCAACCCAGTCTTTGAGATTTACACAACCTGTAGCTTATACATTTTGTTGAAAAATAATTTGCTCCCTCGTCTTCATCATGGCACTGTTACTCATCCATTTGCTTCAACCAGATTCACTCCTTCTTCCTGCTGAATAATTCCTATGTCTCTATCTTCTTTCCAGAGTTGCTCAGGTCTCATCTCCTCTTATTGGAATATAAATTATCTTTTCTTTTGCATTTATCTCTTTTTAACTTTTCAAACTGACATCAGAGTGATATTCATAATACCCTAGTCTTATTACATTATTCCTCTATATCAAAATATGTTAAAGAAATCTGTATATTTAGAGCAAGTTTGTCAATGTAACCATCACATCCAAGCTACCTTAATATCTGATGCCTGACCAATTCCTGCCTTAATTGCTCCATTTATAATTTTCTAACAACACAAAACTACTTAAATATCAGGAAATACATTAACTCTCCATGTCTTTTTGCCTTTTCTCTTCTAACTGCCTGGAGTGCTCTGCCCTCGACTATATCCTCATTTTGAACTTCTACTCATCTTTTCAATCCTATCTCAAATAATATTTTCTCAGTGAAGTCTTTCCTTGGGCTTCTGGAAGAATTTATGCACTTCTTTAAGCTGCTTCTGCATGTTAGAGTTAATGCAGAGCCAGTAGCAAATACAACTTAAACTTGTTTTAACTATAATTTTAAAGCATAATATCGCAAACATTCTGTTCCAAAAATGACAATTTCCCATCAGAAAATTTCCTGCTGGTAAATACTTGTTTATGACAATCCTAAAGTGCCTTAACAATAGGAATCTTATTTTCCACGAATTATCCAGTTATCTGGTAAACCTATCAGACTGTCTGTCTCAAAATAGGGACAAAATGTTCACAAGTTTGTGTTACCATTCAAAAAAAAATTCAGTGTAGATGTAACTGCTTGTTTACTTTTGATTTAAAATAAATCTAAAAACTAGATTAGAATTCCAGTGCACTACTGGTATTTTAATCAATAACATTATCTACACCTTTTAAATGAAAGTTCATATACAAGAAACATTTTGTTCATATAATTCAAATTCACGGCCGGGTGCAGTGGCTCACGCCTGTAATCCCAGCATTTTGGGAGGCCGAGGCAGGCGGATCACGAGGTCAGGAGATCGAGACCATCCTGGCTAACATGGTGAAACCCCGTCTCTACTAAAAATACAAAAAAATTAGCTGGGCGTGGTGGCGGGCCCCTGTAGTCCCAGCTACTCAGGAGGCAGAGGCAGGAGAATGGTGTGAACCTGGGAGGCGGAGGTTGCAGTGAGCCAAGATCATGCCACTGCACTCCAGCCTGGGCGACAGAGTGAGACTCCATCTCAAAAAAAAAAAAAAGAAAAAAGAAAAAAAAATCACGTTTGTTAGCATGTAGTTTCAAAGATCTGAAAATCTTTCAATAGACATAAAGAGACATACAGGAAATAGGAGTTTCAGACAGAAGGTAGTAAATCTGTTAATGAGAAGCTGAGAAAGGCTGAGGAAAAAACGAGCTCTCTTACCCCTAGTCTGATGGTAGGTCCCTGAAATGGTTAAGTCCAAGGTGAGTCACTGATGTTCTAGGCTGATGGTACAAATACCTATGCGGCAGCTTTGCTGCCCTCACTTCTTTCACACCCTACTGCCCTAAACACACACACGTATACCTAAATAGCATTTTATTAAAAATTATACTACAGATTGCATTACCAGTTGGATGTAATAGGAAAACACTGAACTATTCATCAAGATACATGAATTCTAGTCCCAGATGTGCTATTGACCAGTTTTGTGAGTTTAATTGAGTTCATTATACCTAATTTCCTTGGTTTTCTTCATCTCCCAAATGAAGATGAAGTTTGTCCTTTCTCCACAGAATGGCTGTGGGGAACAAATAATATTATGGCTCCAGATTACTCTGTAAATGTCGAAGTGCTGCACAAATGTAAGAACTTACTATGTGCCAGGTTAGTTCTCATCATCTTCTCAACATTCCCTCTTCCTGTGTTCTTTATGTTAGATTCATGGAGTCACTCTCCTTCCATCACCTGCGGGCTGAAAACACGAGTCATTGTTTCTCCCCTTTCTTTTCCCCCTTCATCAATTCAGCCATCACTCCCCTCAATTAGGCCTCCATAGTGTGTACCAAATTGTTCCCCTCTAGCTTCCTTTCCCCTTCCTGAGCCAAAGCATTTGCAGGACTCATTATTCTCCTGACAGGCTGCTAGTTTCTAATTCATTGCCAAAAGTGCTGGAATTGTTTCCTATAAACACAGATTTCTAGCTGACAACATACACACTCCTCAGGCTGGCATTCAAAGCCCTTCACACTTTCACCATTACTAACCATTCCTGTCCTATGTGTGTGTTTGAGTGGGTGGGGGGGAAGTTGAAGTGACCAATCTCTCACCTTCCATCAATCAAAGCCCTCCCACAGTTTCATCACTGCTAGCCATTCCTGACGATGTGTGTGTTTGGGTTGGATGGGGGGAGTTGAAGTGGCCCATCTCTCACCTTCCATCAATCATGCTAACTGCAATGCAACTTTAAGCATTAACACAGACTATTCCATCATTGTGGGATGCCTGTGCTCTTCTTCCACTGCTGAATCCCCTACCATCTTAAGTCCTATTTCAAATCCAAGCTTTCTTCCAGCTCTCTAGTCATAATAGATCTCCCCCTCCCTCTTCCTCCCTTATAGTCACTGTATTCATTATCCACTGGTATGTAAATAAGTACTACAAGACTCAGCAGCTTAAAATAGGAAACGTTTATTATCTAATGCTTTTTCCAAGGGGCAGCTTAGGTACGTACTTCTAGCTCAAGATCTTTTCCAAGGATGCAGTAAAGTGGTTGTGGTCATTTCAAGTCTTAGCTGGGGGTGAAGATGTAGCTTCCAATTTTACCCACATGGCTGTTGGCATGAGGCTTCCATACCTCCCTACATAATCGTCTCCTGAGGGCTGGTTGTGATGTAGCTTCTCTAGAGCAAGTGATCCATGAGAAAGGTACAACAAGCACTCAATATGCCAGCCAATAATCTTAGAAGTGACATATAATCACTTTTTCCACGAGGTATTGGTCACACAGACCAACCTTAGTGTAATGGGGAGGGGAGGCTGAACAAGGTGTGGGTATCAGAGGCGTGGATCTTTGCGAAGTTGAAGGCTGGCCAACACATTCTTCTAGCGCATTAGTTTGTGGTTACTATAGTACTCATCATTATACCACTGCTCCAGAGTTACACCACTCCTCCAGAGTGGTATAACTCCTCCTACTAGACACCAAACAATCTGGCTTTACTTGTTACACTCTTACATCATCAGGAAAAATGATTCATGCAAAGTAGATGCCCATGAAATGTTATTTCACATAAGTACATTTCTATCATGTTCAAGGTTCTGAGTTATTTATAGCCTTGTGTTAAGAAAGTTCAGGTCCTGAGTGTGATTTTCTCTGAGGGTTAGTGAGTCTTATGCAGAAACTGTATATATTACTTGCACTTTAAACTTAGGAACTCATATTTCAAACACATTTCACTGCTAACAAAGTGGGTTGTAAAAGAGATTTGAAGGGCATTAATTACATTCCATCACCATTGCTAAAAATTAATTAGGAATGTGTGTTTTACCAACCCACTGACAGTGATCGAATATGTACACTTGATTTTATAAGAATAAGAGTGCATGGCAGAAAAACACTGGGTTTCCAAGAACTTATATTCCAATATAAATTCACTTTTTTTACGTTAAACCAGTTTACATGTTGCTCTTATCCTCATCACCATAAAACAAGTTTATTCCAACTCTAAAACTGAGATAAAAATTCTTCCTGAATAACTGGAATTTTGAATGAAGATGAGAATAGACAATGCATGTGAAAGTGTGTATCAACTTGGAAGAAAGACTCAATAACCTTGTACTCATCACTTGATACTTTATAAATTGAGGAATGTTGCTTCCCCATTTTTGCCATCTGTACTTCCATCTTTCACCAACAGACCACAAAATTGACCGTATGACATCCTGTTTTCACAGGTATCAGATATTCCATGTAGGATTTAGATCTTATTAGCAACCTAGAGGTTAGGACAATGAAAGGAGGGCTACTTTCATGAGGCAAATAGGTGCTTCTTCTTTTATCTAAGAAAACTCTTGGACACATTAGGGTAATCTAGGATAATTTTAAAATTAAAATTCCAAACTCCCAAAGACATCTTTATAATTTATACAATTTATAAATTTATATAATTTATATAATTTATAAAATTTATACAATTTTATAAATACAATTGCAAGATCCCCAAAGACCAATTAAATCAGAATTTCTAGAAGCAGGACCTTAGCATCATCATTTTTAAAAGATCCACAGTAAATTCTGATATTCATTTATTATTGAGAATCACTGGGGGAAGAGCTATGGGATGGCAAGGAAGAACTTCCAGAAAGCAAGTGAAAAAATGTAATTTCATCTTATGCTCAGCAAGTCATAAAATTAGAATTTTCTTAAGCTCGAAGGAAAAACTAGATTGAATGTGCCTCACTGGTGTTTTAATATGCAAATAAGATATCTTCTTTTTAAATAGTAAATCCAAAGGCATAATATTCTTTTGAACATGCTTTTAATATAAATGTTTTTCATATTTAAAATATACATAATTACAAATATATGACTCATTTTCTACTTTATCTTATTTATTGCACATTTTCTAATAAGAGAAGGCCTATTCTCTGGAATGAATTAGTAAAATAAATAGCAGGTCTTAAATTTGAATTCATGTACCTAGATTGATAGCTCAATTTTTTTCCCATTAAATTGCAATGGTAAGTATATCAACTTATAATATTTGTAATATCAGATAGTTGTGCTTGTGCACACACCCATGTGTTTACATTGTACGGATGGCAACAGTGTCTTCCTACAGATACTTGTGCTGTTAACTCAGAAAATGTCTGAGATCCAGTGAGTCCTCCTATAATCAATCATTTCAAGGACTTGCCATTAGACTAAGCTACCTCCTCATTGAATCCTCTCAGCTCAAAACAACCAATTTTAAATGTATGTCTTTTGAAAAATCAAATTTACTGTGTATTGGTTGAAAGAAGAAAAAGATTACCTGTAAGCTTATTTAAGCATTTGTTTTAGTATATGTGAAAACCTAACCCTTTTTTTGCTTTTCATCTTCTATCAATTATAGTAATGTATAATTGATAGTAAAATAGAAATAAAACAAATAAAAAAGATATTTCAAAGTTGAATATAGTTTGAGAAAACATGGCCTTTCTAGAAAGGATGACCTTAATATCAAGTGGCAAGCCTTTGACTCTATTTAAAATGCTCTATTCATTAAAATGTTAAAGCTCAGCACATAAAGATGAAAGCCAAGTTTCTTTTCATTACCAATACCCTCCTGTTAAGTATTTGAAAACATATTCCCATCAATGCATTTGATCTTTTCAAATTAAATTACTCTCTTTGAGTGAGCTAGATGAAAAATGAGTTACATTAAAATTAATGGGTTTCCTCACCTTTCCAAAGTGAACTGCAATAATTTCTTCTAGTTTTAAATTATATTTCCAGATAATGATCTTTTGGTGTAGGCGCTCTTATACTATATAGGATCCCAGTGGATTAACACTGAGACAGCATTTGAAATGAGCCCAATATGGTTTTACAACCGGGAGGAATAGCAACAATATATTACATATCTTGTGTGTGGGCATATGTTGTCTTAGTCTGTTTTCTGTTGCTAATAACAGAATATCTGAAAATGAGTAATTTAGAAAGAAGTAATTTATTTCTTACAGTTATGGAGGCTGTGAAGTCTAAGGTCAAGGGGCTGCATCTGGCGAGGGCCTTCTTGCTGATGGTTACTCCGCAGAATCTCAGGTGGCACAGGGCATCACATGGAGAGGGGAATGAGTATGCTAGCTCAGGCCTCTCTTTCTCTTCTTATAATCTTTTTTTTTCCTTCTTTCACCAGTCCTATCCCCAAGATAATCCATTAATCTTTAATTAATTAATTAATCCACAAATGGATTAATCCATTTATGAAGACAGAGAGACAATCACCTCTCAAAGGCCCCACCTCTCAAAAACTACTACATTGGAGATTAATTTTTCTTTTTTTTTTTGAGACGATGTCTCACTTTTGTCCCCCTGGCGAGAGTGCAATGGCACAATCTCGGCTCACTGCAATCTCTGCCTCCCAGGTTCAAGCAATTCTCCTGCCTCAGCCCCCTAAGTAGCTGGTATTACAGGCACACACCACCACTCCCGGCTAGTTTTTGTATTTTTAGTAGATATGGGGTTTCACCATGTTGGCCAGGCTGGTCTCGAACTCCTGACCTCAGGTTATCTGCCTGCCTTGGCCTCCCAAAGTGCTGGGATTACAGGTGTGAGCCACCGTGCCTGGCCTGGAGATTAAATTTTGACAGGAGTTTTAGAGGGGCCAAATATTTAAACCATAGAATGCATGTACAGTTTTTATTATTTTTTTCTGTTTTACCATGCAAAAAGATTCTTTATTTAAATAGAAAAAATGCATGATATTATTGAATAGATGTTTGCATGCAGCATAGCTCTGGGAAGTCTCACTGGAAGTCTGTGCCCTCTCAGTTCTGGCTATAAGGAACTGCTCCATCTCAATGTCTATACCTAGCAGAGTAGATGGCCCTCAGCAAATGTTTGTTACATTAAAACTTGAGATATAAGAATTAGATGATAAAGTTTTTCATTGTCTTCAAAATATAATATTACACAAAGTGGCTACACAATACTACATATTAAACTCCAGCCTCTATCTAGCAGGAGTTGGTTGCCTAAAATTGTCAGTTCGTCAAGACACAATATTGTTGAGGGCAATCCTACCCGTATGTCTGGCCAATTTATATTGGTTTTTCTTTAAAAATTTTTTCAGAGATTGTTACAGTTGGTTTGATTATGTTACTGTGTTGACATGAAGTAATAATTAGTCTAAATTAATATAATGTATAGAAATATTACTTTTGGAGATAAAAACTATGAGATACAGATTCTATCTCTACCAAAAAATACACAAAAAGTTTGATATTATTCCTTTCAAACTCATGTTATAAACTGATAGTAAAGGCAGACTGGCTGACTTGCCTACTATAGCACTTAAAATAAACCTGTTACAGACTACTACACACTCTATCCAATTGACTCATAAAGGAAGAATGTGATGGTAAAGAAAGATTCAGTTATTCTCTTATTCAACTCAATTTACAACTGTATATTTCAAAGAGATACAACTTATTACATTTATTACTAGATAAATTCAGTGGTGATTAATGGGTTTACATAAATGGCAGAATATTCATTTTTACTATGGTTACAATTCGGTATTTTAGATGGAGGAAAGCTCATTTAGATAGGAGTTTAAATTTATGTAATGCCCCAAAAAGCATTCCAAATACAATCATAATAGGTTGTTATTATTCTATTAGTAAGAATCCATTTGCAGATGATAGAAAACATTCCAGCTATTTTAAGCATGGACTGATGTTTATAAAATTTTTAGAATAATCATAGGGGCAGGTTTTAGGATGGATTTCAATAAAGCGTTTCCAGAACAACCCTGGGAATTGGGCTGCTCAGAGAATAACACAATCAGAGAGCTGGGCCATTAAGTAACTGCTGTCACATTTGTTGGCTTTGGGTTAAAACATTCTAGCTGAGATTTCAGAGTAAATTTGTAGCAACCAGAACAACTGCCATCTACTAGATTAAGAAAACTGTTTTCTAACATGTTATGGTATCCCCGCTACTTCAAGGGCCAAGCAAGGGCATAGTATCAGCAGAATGCCAAACACGTATAAATCCTTTTTGTAAGTCTTTTGTTTTTTTTTTTTTTTTAGACATGAGGTGTTAGTTTCACAGTCTCCAATACACAGACAGGAAACCTAGAAAGATGTTCGAATACGTGTATAGTGAATCAATCTAATGCATACACCACATTGAACTTTAAATTCATATTATTAATAACGAACACATAAAACCATTCCAAAGTGATCATAAACTATCTAGTTTGATTAGAAAAAACACAAACACATGATTTTATGTTTCATTTGGTAGGTTTTTTTGTTTGTATTATAACTGTATTATTAAACAATTCTGATACTTTTTAAACAAATGATGTCAATATCTGTTGTATGAGCTGTATCATTAATTTCACATTATCACTAGTGAGATATCACATAGATACTGACAAAATTGTGGGTAATTTTTCCTACAATAATTTGATATTTTTCTCAGATAGACATAAATTTATTTAAGTGGCAGTTAGCTATTTTATATGAGTCAATACAAATGGGAATCTTTAATATTTATTATTATTTTTATTGCAATCAAACTGATTATTTGGCAACAAGTTTCAAGGTGACATTTCTTGGCAAGAGCTCAAATAGTAAAAAAGTAACTATACTGTCATAATTTCTGAAGAAATTTGCATTTTGAAACAAACAGTCCATCAGGATGTAAATATTATGAAAGCTTTCTCAATGCAAAAAATCCACTTGTATAGCAACTCAGGAAACAGTTAATGATCAGGTGATATAGATTGTTGGATCTAAATCCCAAGTTACCTATTGTTAGAGTTTTTGTGATGAAAATAAAAAGTCAACATGTCTGTAATTTTGAATAGTTCTTAGCAGGTTAGGAGAATATATTATTTTGCCTGATATTTTCTAAGTCACAGGTTTCTAAATATTCAGGTAAGATAACAAAACAGATATTGCATATATTCTTACATTGCAAAATACAGGCTCAGATAAAAATATTTACAACTTACTGAAATGAACAGATTTCCAGGATTTTCAATATTTGCATTGCTAGTATAGCTAGTTTAACAGCAGCAGTTGTAAGTAGTTTTCAGAGGTTTTGTGTGACGTCAAGTAAAACGCAAGTCAACAGTATGATAAGGTTAACCAATATGCTAAAGCAACCGATTGAACTAATATAAGTATAGTATTCAAGATAAAAGATATAGTGCATCTTGTTTATAATATGTTATTTAGTCAACTGTTGGAGAGTGAATTAAGTTGTAAGTTCAGAGTACAATATATTGGAAATGATATTAATACACTGTAGTTTAGACTGAGGAAATTAAATAGATGGTTAATGGTCTTCAAACCATATCATATGCATACTGATTAAGCAAAAAAGAACAGATAAAATTCCAGTGTAATAGGTGCGTTAGTTTGGGCTGTTATAACAAAAATACCATAGACTGGGTGGTTTAAAAGTCACAGAAATTTATTCTTCACAGTTTTGGAGGCTGGGAATTCTAAGATCAAGGCACTAGTAGATTTGGCACCTGGTGAAGGCCCCTTTCCTAGTTCATAAAGTGTCTTCTTGCTGTGTTCTTACATGGTGGAAGGAGCAAACAAGCCCTCTGGGGCCTTTTTTATAAGGTCACTAATAATATTTATGAGGATAGAACCCTCGTGACCTAATTACTTCGCAAAAGGCCCTACCTCCTGATACCATCACCGTGGGGGTTAGGATTTTAACATAGGAATTTTGGAAAAACACAAACAATCAGACCATAGCAATCGTTCAGGATTAAAAATTTTTTTAAAAACTTAAACATTCAATCAATACTAAGAGTTCCTTCTCAAAATCAGGACGTCCCTGAACATGGGAACTTTTAAAGTAATGAAATGCAAATCTTTACTAATATGCAAAAAACTTCAGAGTTATTAGATAAAGGGCAGTTTAGTCTCTATGTGTTTTAAACAGCTACCCAAGATTGTGAGATTTTAGCTCTGATTGCCTGTGTAATGACCTATTTGCTCAGCATGAGACAGATAAAGCAGCTATCTTCTGAGCTGTCAGAAGTCTGCACGAGGCAGGTTACCAGAGAGATTTACCTCCACTCGGAAATTAAAATAACATCCTTTCCTTTCCATCATTGTAACACTTTTATTGTCTTGGTTTTGATAATTTTACTATGGTGATGTTAACACCAGGGGAAGTTGCCAGAAGGATATATGGGAACACTCTGTACTACTTTTGTGACTCTGCTGTAAGCCTCAAATTATTTTAACATAAAAGTTAAAAAAATTTCTCCCAAATTAAACAGATTTAATAGAAAACCAGGGAAGTAATTTGTAATTTATACAGTTAATTGGATTACTAATGTGTAAATTACTATTTTGTTTTTTAAATTTATTTTACTGATAACCGGAGAGACATATGTCTTCATTTTAATCTGCGTATCTATGTGTATATAACATCTGCACCGATTATTACTATAGCTTACTATTTTCTTCATTATTTTAAAAATATAATTATATATAAACTGGAAGCCAATTGCACATTGAAATAACTAGCAAATTAGACGTCAATTTTCAGGACATACTCTATTCTTGACCGAATTTCCTAATAACATGCAACATTTGTTGATATACTCTTCTCTGATCTTCACTAGGGCAGGTGTGTAGGTAGAAATGAGAGAAAATTTTTCATTCTCTGGTGTTGGTAGAAGAAATGCAGGAGTTGAGGAAGCAAGCTTCTCAACTGCGGTGACCTCATTCCAGTTGTCATAGTTTGGGTTCCCCAAGAAAACACCAAGACTCAGATTTGCATGTAGGGAGAGATGTATGGGAGTGCGTTTTGGGAAATAAAACCTGTGGGAGGTGAATTACACAGGAATGGGCAAAGGTAGAGGTGATACAGTTGCAGCAGAGGCTCCAGGGCTGGGATGGCCCTTCGAAATTGAGCTGAATTGGGGCTTGCCTGTACCCCACATTGATTAGTCATTGTATGTGCACACACCTAGGAGAAGGGCCAGGGTCTTAGATCTATTTAGCTGAATGCCCCATGGGAGAGACTAGGCTGACAGCCATTAGTGCCAACCCTCCTAGCAGCTGGGAGAATGTGTCAGTACTGAAAGGGAGCTCTTAGCAGCACACTGCAGTTCATACTGCATAAGCTCATACTGCGGTTCATCTCTTGGACTGCTTGGATCAAATTGTTTCATACAGGCCGGGCGTGTTGGCTCACACCTGTAATCCCAGCACTTTGGGAGGCTGAGATGGGTGGATCATCTGAGGTCAGGAGTTCGAGACCAGCCTGGCCAACATGGTGAAACCGTCTCTACTAAAAATATGCAAATTAGCCCAGCATGGTGGTGCATGCCTGTAGTCTCAGTTATTTGGGAGGCTGAGGGAAGAGAATCACTTGAACTCGGGAGGCAGAGGTTGCAGTGAGCTGAGATTGTGCCACTGCACTCCAGCCTGGGCGACAGAGTGAGACTTCATCTCAAAAATAAAAAATAAAAACAAGCAAACAAAAATTGCTTCATATAAGTTCTGCACAGCTCCTCACGGATTCTGATTGGTCTCTTTTCATGGAAAAATGCGCAAAACAGAGGTCAGTATAACGAACTACAACCCCATCACACCAGCCCTTATCCAGGCTGCAAATGAATACCCATCATCTTTCTCCTCTATACCAATCCTAGATTCCTCTCATTCTCAGCTAGCCCCTGAGTCGAGGTGACTTACCTGTTAGGGTGGCCCCAGTACCCTCTCTTTGAAATCTATGATTTTGTCCCAATGCCCTTCTCAGGACACAGATGCTACACCTGTGCTTTTACCATCAAAACTTGGCAGAGGAAGATCAGAACCTTATGAATGAATCCTTAGGGTGTGAAATGTATTCTTCACAGCCCCCTTAAGCAATAGCAGAAATAGAAGCTCTTTCTAATAATCAGAGAAAATTACTCCTACCAATGTGATTACTTCTTTTCTTACCTACTGCCCTCTTGGAAAAGCTGGCTAAGGGACCCAGTGGCAGCCATGACTTAAAGTTTAGTGGGACACTTGCTGTGTCTCTTGGTGGAAAAGTTACCTTTCTGGGAACTAGGATGTCTAGACATTTGCAACGGAGAGATTTGGGAGAGGAAGCACAAATTCCTCAAGTGGGTCACTGTCAAGTGATGGTAAATGTGGGCATTCCTACTGCCACTCTTGGGCTCTTGGGCCTCATAGGGCATAGTAGAATAGTTGTTGATTTAGGGTATATTTTTCATTCTAAGGGTGGTGCACCATCATTTCCAGGTTTCGTCTCTAAGTTGGCACCTCAGCTGTACCCCCACAAGGCTATTTCACTGCTCCATCTCAGTGGGGCTCCTGGAGCTGCAATATGTGATATGGCTGGTGGTTCTCATGGCCATGCATCCATCGGCATGTTCATCCTGGCATGGCATTTGCTGTAATGTGGGAGTGTCATGGGCTGATGTGATGTTATGCCTGATCCTGTGCTGCTGAATCAAGTACTGAATAAGCCCTTGAATAGTAATGTGGACTTGGTCACTAAAGGCAGGACAAGCAAATGAAAATCCAGGATATATGCTGATTCCAGTCAAGATGAATTGCTGCCATTTCGAATGTAATAATACCAAGTTACATTCATGACTCAAAGAGAGCTGCCAGATTTTGTTCTGCCTTTTCTTGGTGCTAAGTGTACAATTCAACAAATAGCCCCGTATTTTGGAAGAGATGTCTCAGCATTCCCCATAAAACACAACTAACTTGTTCCTTAGCTCTTTATTGGCTTGATCTCCCACCACCTGAAAGTGCACATTTCTTGCCAAAGCCTTTAGTCTACTTCCCCTTTCTTGCTCATCTGATATCATTATCTTGACGCTCTCAAAAGAGGAGACTAGAAGAAGGTATGATGCTCCAGATGCTTTCTGACTATAGTGTAACAGAGGATGAGAGAGTTACTGTAACCCTAGGGGAAGATGATAAATCTACCATTATCCTGCCCACGTGAATGTGAACGGAGAGCCATCTACTTTGGGTGTGCGTGTAGCAATGGGGGCAAGTAGAGAGGGCAAAATAACCTGAATCTTCTTATATAGATCTACTGATGGAAGCAGCTAATAAGGTATGAGGAAAAATTACAAATATGTGAGTATCATATGCTTATGTTTATGTGTGTGCTAATGTGTGTATATGAAATACACACATATATGTGCTTAGTAAATACATATGAACATACACACATATATGTATATATATGTGCATTTCTCTGTTTATATATGACCAATTGTGTCATTCCATTGCATTGGTATAAGGAATACTGGAGACTGGGTGATTTATAAGGAAAATAGGGTTATTTGGCTCTTGGTTCTGCAGGTTGTCAATGAGGCATAATGCCAGCATCTGCTTCTGGGTGGGGGGCCTCAGAAAGCTTACAGTCATGGCAGGAGGCAAAGGGGCACATGACAAGAGAGGGAGGAAGAGACAGAAGAGGAGGTGCGAGGCTCCTTTAAACAACAAGCTGTCCTGTGAATTCGTTACCATGGGAAGGGAACCAAGCCATTCATAAGCAATTTGCTTCCATGACCCAAACACCCCCTAATATGTCCCACCTCCACCACTGGGGATCATACTTTAACATGAAATTTGGAGGCAACAAACCTCCAAACTATATCAATGTTGTCTTCAAACAAACCAATGTTGTCTTCTAATAGAAGTAGCTATAAAATATTTGCTTGAATACGCTTCGGTTGGAGTGTTTATTCAAAATGATGATTCTACACTTCCACAACATGCAGTAGGCTTTTGTTGTAACTTTGGAATTTTAACTTTAATTCAGCAGTAAAAATAATTATTCTGATTCCCAGGAAACTCACTTTGGAAACTATTTTACTTGAGAAGAGTTCCTAAAATTTCCATCCGTCAAACATTTCCTCATTTGACCACACTATTGAAGTATGACTAATGCTAGTTCATATTAAATAAACCATAAAAATAGAGTAATTTAAAATGAATCTATATAAATAAAAATAGTTTAAGGCAAGTCTTTTTTCAAGAGCAAAACCTAAATTGTGAGAACATTGAATAATAATCTTGGCTTAATTTCACATCATAACTTTTACAATGTCCAGGGTACAGCCTCATCATACTCAGCTTCAATCCAGTGAAAGAAGAAAATATGACCAGTTCTCCAGAGAACATACAATCATTGCAGGCAAACCTTATGAATACTTAGCTGTTAGAATTGGCAAGAAATATTTTAAAGCAATTATAACTGTGCTCAATAACAATAAAAAAAGTGCCTAACATATGAAAACATAAGAAACCAAAGCAAATAAATAGAAACTATAAAAAGAAACAAATGGAAATTTAGAACTAAAAAATACAATATTAAAGATTAAAAATTTCTTGGGGTAGGTATAAAAGCAGATTGCAGATGCGAGAGAAAAATGTCAGTGAGCTAGAAGATCGATCAATAAAAATTATCTGATGTTTTATTAGTTAAAAAAGAGGGAGAATATGATTAAAACATAAATGGTACCTCAGGGATTGCTGGGATAATATTAAAAGGTAACATGCCTGTAATTAGAGTCCAGGAGGAGAGCAGAGAGAAAACGGGACAGAAAAATTTTGAAATACATTATGGCTTACAATGTCTCATAAATTTAGTCATAAATTTAAGAGATTGAAGTTTAGACAGTTCCAAGAAGGATGAATATTAAGAAATCCACATCAAACCCATCATAGTAAAACTACTAATAACACAGTTAAAAGAAAAATCTTTTTTTTTTTTTTTTAATCTTTAAAATAGCCATAGAAAAATGACACGTTATATATAGAGGAGTACAGACTTTTTATAAAATTCTAGAACTGAGCAACACAATAGCTGTAATAAAAAATCAATGAAAAATGAGTGATGTACAGAAGAATGGTCATGAACTTGAAGGTAGGACTATGCAAATTATCCCATCTGAAGAACATACAGAAAAGTAAATTACAGAAAAATAATAGCACTTCAGTGATTGTGACACAATACCAAGTAGACAAAATATAAATGTAGTTCTAGGAGAGGACAGAGGAAAATGAACAGAGAAAATATTTCAAGTAACAATGACCAGATTTCTCAAACTTGGTGAAAGGCATCTATTTACAGATAAGACACAAGAAGCTCAGTAGGTCTCAACCAAGTTAAATACCAAAAAGCTAAACATACCTAGGTACATACACAAACTGCTCCAAGCTGAATACAAAGGGCAAATTTTGAAAGCCAGAGAAAAAGGGGACATTGAAAAAGGGAGAAAGAACAATAGAAATTATATCTGACTTCTCATCAGAAGCAAGGCTGGAAGTAATGGAATGACGTCTTTCAAGCGGGGGCCAGGGTAAAAAAAGCCAAAATACACATACTACAACCACAACAATAACAAAAACACTTAATCCAAACTTTTAATCCAGCAAAAATATTCTTCAAAAATAAAGATATTTTACGGTTTTTTTAAAGCTAAGAGAATTTGCCACCAGCACACCTAAACTGTAAGATAGAAGTGCTAATACTTCTATTTGAAATACAAGTAGAAGGTAAATATAAAAAGATAGCTATTTGTTATTTTTTAAAGACAACTTTTTTTTAAAAAAAATTAATGTCTACTTAAGGCAAAACGATATCTCTTCCTTATGGGATTTAAAATCTATGTAAAATTAGTGACACTACAAGCCCAAAGAACAAGGGCATATTAAATGGAATTATATTGAAAGGTTTTTACATTCGTAAGCTGTGAATTGGTATAATATAAATTTAATGTCAATTGTGATGAGTTAAGAGATATACCGTACTTCCTAGAACAACCAGTAAAATTCATAAAAAAAGATATAAAGGTAACGACTATATAAATTTTTATATAACTAAAAAGCATGTGGAAGAAATAAAACAGAATGCTAAAAGATGCTATATTAATTCAAAAGAAGGCAGGGTAATCAGAAGGGAGAAACATAGAAGAGGGTAAAAAATAGAAAAATAATAGTAAAATGGTAGACTTAAACCCAATCATAAGTATTCCAATGATAAAGACAACAAGTAAATGGAAAGTAACAGAGTGCGAATGTTACAGCATAACAAAGCTGATGGGACTCTATTAATATCAGACAAAGTAGACTTTAGGACATGTAGGATAACCATCATAAGAGCTATGCTTTGTAAATATAAAAGCATGATTCATCAGGAAGACATGACCATTTTAAATGTGCACCTAATCGTAGAGCTTCAGAATGTAAGCAGAAGGATATGTCCTCAACCTGATGAAGGCCATCCACAAAAAACCTACATCTAAAACTATATTAATGGTAAAAGATTAAATTATTTTCCTAAGATCAGGAAAAAAGCTAGGATAGTTGCCTTACCAGTCCTATTCAATATTACACTGGAGGTTCCATTTGGTGCAACAAGACAAGATAAAAAAATAAAAGGCATCCATATTGGAAAGGAAAAAAAAATGTTAAGATAGGAATTGACCCACAATTATAGCTGGAAATTAGGATGCATCTTTCCTAGTAACAGAGCAAAATTTACAAATAACACTATCAAATAATCTGACCTAGTTGATATTTCTAGGGCTCTATGACCAGCAACTTCAGGTTCATATTTGCTTCACATGCACATGGAATATTATTAAGTAGACCATAATCTAGGCCATCAAAAGTTTCCATACATTTCCAAAGAATGAAATATTACAGAGTGTGCTTTTGACAATAGAATTAAATTAGAAATCAATAATAAAATACACCTAGAAACTTGCAAATATTAGACACTAAACAATACTTCTAAATAACCCATGAGTTATAGGAGAACTCACAAGGAAATCAGGAGATATTCTTAACTGAATAAAAACGAAAACATAGCATTTCAAAATTTCTGGGATGCAGCAAAAGCAGTGAGTTAGGGAAATTTATACTTTAAATGCCTACATAAAAACAGAAGAAAGGTTTTAAATCAGTGGTACGTTTCCAGCATAGAAAATTAGAAAAAGGCAAATTAAACACCGAGTAAGTAGAAGGAAGGAAATAATTCGGATGAAAACATATCTCTGGGGGTTGGTGGCGGGGCGAGGGGAGGGAGAGCATTAGGACAAATAGCTAATGCATGCGGGGCTTAAAACCTAGACAACGGGTTGATGGGTGCAGCAAACCACCATGGCACACGTATACCAATGTAACAAACCTACACGTTCTGCACTTGTATCCCAGAACTTAAAGTAACATTTTTTAAAAAAAGAAAGAAAATATATATTTGAAATAAAAAGAGACAAACAGTATAGTAAAAATGCCAAAAGGTATTTCTCTGAAACAGTTAATACAACTGATAACCTCTGAGCAAAACTAATTAACTGACCAAACTCAAAGGATATCAGGGTTCCCTTTGCAGATATTGTTAATAGTAATGATACTATGTTTATCAAATGCCTTCAATTGATAAAATGCATTTTACAAGTGGATTTTTTCTTGTTCAATTCACAAAGTAACTGAGTTATTTCTAATTTCTAATTTCAATTTCCATAAAATTAATCTTTCATATTCTTGCATGTTAGAAAACAATTTTCTTCTATTTAAAAGATATTTTAGTCTGCCCTTTCTTCATTATCATTTTTATGATTCAATTTATTTATTTTTACTACTTGTAAACTATTCATATTTTTACTAAGCTTTGTATGCTTCACAGAATAAATAATGTTAATATTTCCAAATGCAGCGGATTTCTAGTACTTGACAGGTAAGCCTTTGCAAAGTTAATATATTGTATTTGAAATACCCCCTGGGAGGCGGAGCTTGCAGTCAGAGGAGATTGTACCACTGTACTCCAGCCTGGGTGACAGAGCCAGACTCCGTTAAAAAAAAAAGAAAAAGAAAAGAAAAAAAAGAAAGAAATATTCAAGCTGCTGAACAAGGAAATCAGACAACCTCTTTTGTTTATAAGCAGGATCCCATCAGCCTTATCTCCTAACTAGATAAATGTAACCAGTTATTGAAGCATTACCACAGTTAAATAATATACAGACAGCCCCTCACCTCTCCTGGCAAAAAAACAGCCTTTAAAAAAAAGATTTCTGCACCTGCCTGTAGTCCTAACTACTTGTGAGTCTGAGGCAGGAGGACAGCTGGAGCTCAGGAGTTCAAGGCTGCAGTGAGCTATAATTGTGCCACTGTAGTCTAGCCTGGGTGACAAAGTGAGACCCTATCTCTACTAAAAAAAAAAAAAAAAAAAAAAAAAAGGAAAGAAATTCTGAATTCCTTTCTTTCTTTGACCAATTGTTCTGGATGTTTCATAGTTTGTGTCTTTCCTTGTGTCTATACTATAACCCCTTTTGAACAATTAGCACTTTATTATTTCCTATACAAACAAAATAGCCCTAATGCCCTCAAATATGGTTCCAAACAGTGTAAGAAGATTGCAGCCTGTCTGAACTGTCAGCCTTCTTACTTCTAAAGTCATTTTTGTTTATTAGTTCCTCATCACCCATCAGACCTCTTTTAGAATGTCTCAAACTGTTGTTACATTAATGGAGGGTTTCAACTCCCCACATAGAAAAAAGAAAATACTCATAGGTAATTACTTATCATATTAAACATGCACAGGTTTGTGTGCATGTGCACACACACATAGATACCCTAAAAATAAAGTTTGCTGGATTCAAAATATTCATGGCATTTGGGAAGAAGAGAAAGGGCAGGTCTTCGCAGTATGCTTCTAGATCTATTTTAAATATGTAATAATAGTGGAGGGATCAGTTTATTTTTAGCCTGTTTACCTTAAGAAAATATATAATCTCAGTTAATCATGTGTTAATACGATGGGTGCAGATAAGGATGTATTAAGGGATATATGATGTGTGCAGATAGGGATATTCTAGATCTATTTTACATATGTAATAATAGTGGGGGGATTGCTTTATTTTTAGCCTGTTTACCTTAAGAAAATATATAATCTCAGTTAATCATGTGTTGATACAATAGGTGCAGATAGGGATATATTAAGGAAATCTATGCAAACTCAAGATAATCACACTTAATTTTTTAAAGTGCAAGTGAGAGCACAGATCATTTCTAGGGTTTCATCATTGCCTGTATTAATCAGTAAATAAACAAGTACTTATGTGATTACTAAGTACCGAGAAATATCAACATGGAGAAGTCCATTAAAGGTCCACACAACACAGTGCCCTCTGCTTTAATGCACAAGCATATAAGAAATAGATTTCAGAGAATTTTTGAGGTATGTTCACATATTTCTACTTCATTTATCAAATATTATTTTGGCATGTACTATTACTCAACACTGCTATAGTTTCTAATACGAAAATTATGACTGCAAAGAAAATGGTAAGAGAGGAAGAAAGACATGAGACACAGCCTGGGAGCAAATAACTCAGCATTAGACTAATAATGTGCTAAACATTTTACAAACATTGTCTCATTTTTGTCCTAACAAGAAAGCTGAGGTGTGCTTTTACTATTTTGATCATACAGATGAAGAAATTGTCACATTGCTATTAAGTAAAAGAGCCAAATTTTGAAACAAGACTTTTCTCATTCTACTAATTAAAAATGCCTTTTGTTTATAACTCGACTATAAATTATAATTTCTAATTGTATTGTGAATTATAAGCCCAAAATGAGTTGAGAGCTTTAGAAGATACATTGTCTCTCAAGAGTCGACAGGGATTGGAAAATTTATAGCCTAATTTATCAAGCCTTGAACAATACAGAATTTACTTTTAGTAAGGTTTCTGTGGATGATTGCCTAATCTGGTGTAAACCAAAGAGATGCCCAGGCTTTTTAAAAATCAGGCATGCCCATAACTAGCATGATTATTCTCATTCAGGAATCCCAAGGGATGTTTCAATGGCTAAATTTCCTTGAAAATTCAATTATTCCTCAGATCATCCAATACTCAGTTGTGAAGTACCGTATTATGAAATCCACATGGTGGTAGATGCCCTAACTGTGTTTGTTCTTCTACAGTAATCAGACATCAAAGGTATTTATATTTCTTAATTTAAAATGTCTTATTAAAAATATAAAGCTATCTATTTAAATCTTGGTCATTAAATGGGCTGCTCAAACATGTTAGAGAAATCAGCCATTTTTATTTTATTTCATGTTATTTAAATAACTACATTCAGCAAATTTCAGGCAGTATTGCCATGGTCGTACTCATTTTTATGTTGACTTTTTGTTTGGATTCAATGCGTTGACTTTAAATGTAGCTTCTCCATGCTCACTTCCTCACTTTCAGGAGGTGGCATGATTTGCAATCAGAGAGACTTGAGCTAGAAATGGCCATACCATGGCACCTCTCACCTGCCACAGAAAGGTGTGTCTTTGGGTGAGCTATATATCATCTCTGGGTTTCAGTTTCCTCACTTGTAGAATGAACATAATGTGTTTACTTTCCAGGCCAATTTTTAGGTAAGCAGAGATAATATATGTCACCTGAACACATATAATCAGTATTCAATAACATGTTATTAGATAAATGATAGACATTATTGTCTACAATCTTCTGAAGTCACTTTACATCAACCTATTATGTTGATAGGACTAATGCCAGTTATTTTTCATATTTTTCTTTTACCAACTATAATAATTACAAAATTAGATATGCAGAGCTAATAGCTTTGCTTCTTTCTCCACCCCTGCAAAACACAAAAAACAAACAACAGAACAAAAACAAAATGTCTTAAGAAGAAAGACAATTTGTATCAAGATTCTTCAGAGAACAATCTATTTTTCCAGAGTTATTTACATTACTCTGGACAATCAGTTTTCCCCAGATGCCCTTTCTGTTGTGTCTTGTGCTTTAAAGTTTGATTCTTCTGCCATGTCGTCTATGGGTCGTAGAAATATGGATTAAATATCCCCTTTTTATAGCCAATAATGGTGCTAATCACTGTCTTACTATTGTTACATTATAGGTATATGTGATTGCACATAATATCCAATTTCCTCTGTCTCATTCTGTCTTAATAAAACATTTCCAAAATTCTTAAAATTTTTTGGATCTCCCTTCTACCTCGCCTAAAAGTATTGATGATGGTATTTCACCAGCCCAGAAATAACCACTCAGTTTTCTTTACTGCTTTGTACTATAAGAATATGTTCACATATATTATTTTCATATGCATTTTATAAAAAGGCACATGTATAACTTTAATTATTTTCCAATTCCCACCAACCCAGAACCTCACAAAATTTCCATAAGTGATGATAGAGTTATATTCTGCACCACTGTTGACTGAGGGCTGCTAAATAGTGTCACAGAGGAATTGGCAAGTAAAGTGACAGCACACATGAGTCATTATTTTTTAATTCAGACTCCAAGCCAGGAAACTTCCTTCATTCCAAAAGGACTTTAAAACTCTATGCCTTCCATGGTCCAGTGTAGAGTATAATTGCTGATTTTTACAGATAGTTACATCCAATTTAGAGACACTGAGAGCTGAAGATTCCATAGCCACACTTTTGTACAACAGTTTTGAGGAAAGCAAAATGCTTGTATTAATTAATGAATTAAAACTCAAAATAGCAGGAAAGCAGAAATAGATAAGAAATAATATGAGTCAGAAACCAGAAATAAATATACCTGACTCAGATGTACACTTAGAAAAAGTCCATGTTAGGTGAGAACAAGGAGGCATTGGAGACATTTTCATGTGCCTCATCACTTGAATAGTTTGTGATATGTAATTATGTAAAGCTCAGAAACCACTTCAAGCTTAGAAACGGCATAGCAGGTTTGTTGTATGTTTTAATTCAAATGTGATTCTTAGATACATGTTTTATTTTCCTTTCTCCCCCCTGAGCTCAGCAAGCATTTTATACTTGAGAACTGTTGCCGATTAGCTAACACATTTTTGGCTTAAGTATATTTACTATCTCCTTGGTCTTCTCTAAAGACTGAGATTCTCTATCCCTGCATATTTCAGTTGCCTTTAATAAGATATAAAATATTTCTTCATGTCTAAAAATTCTCCAATTATTATTATTATTTTTTTTTCAGATGGGGTCTTGCTCTGTCGCCCAGGCTGAAGTGCAGTGGTGTGATCTCAGCTCACTACAACCTCAGCCTCCCGGGTTCAAGCGGTTCTCCTGCCTCAGGCTCCCGAGTAGCTGGGATTACAGGCGCCTGCCACCACGCCTGGCTAATTTTTGTATTTTTGTAGAGATAGGGTTTCACCATGTTGGTCAGGCTGGTCTTGAACTCCTGACCTCAGGTGATCCACCTGTCTCGGCCTCCCAAAGTTCTGGGATTACAGGCATGAGCCACCAGGCCCAGCCCAATTATTATTCTTATTACTGTGAAATATATGATTCTCCTAACCAACTTAGGAAGTAAGTAGATATGGGAGAAGGCATTATTTAAGAGATTTTGCAGTCTGTAAAACAGGATGGTAGTACCATTTGTAGGAGTGTGACCAAAGTGTGCAGTGCTTATTATTAATTTAAGTATGGGTTGAAGGATTAGGGGGAATGTTAGAGAGAATAAAGTGAAAATTATCAAGGCTTGCTAAGATTTTAAATTCTAAGATATTCTGCTTACTTTTTCTTTACGGTCACAAATGAAATGGGAGATAGTATTCATTGAGGATACAAAAGAAAGAATCAAAAATATTTTAATTGTTAAAAATATAGGAGTTCTCAAATATAATTTGATAGGATTTAACATTATGATCATAATAGAGAAAGTTCCAAAAGTCATCATTACAATTTTAAGTGAGAGGTAGAAAGAGTATAATCAAGATTATTAATATCTATTTATGTAGCTGAAGTCAAGATCAAATTTTCTTATGCTCTGTAATTGCCTCTATTTTTATCATATGATTTGAGCTCAAAAGATAGTACCATATTCCTTTAGCCATCAGACATCTGAAAGATATAATCAATCAATGTTAAAAAACTAAAAAAGAAATTCTTTCTTATTTAGATAAAAATCTTCTGAAAATTTTCATCCAGAAAGGCTCTAGGCAGAGTATAAAGAATCTTCTGGGTTCTTGTCTGTGTTCCCTATAGGACTGTAAGAATTCCTGCATACAAAACAAAATACTAAAGTAATAGATACAATTGAGTACAGTGACCCCACAAAAATTTAAGCACATATAGCAGCAGCCACCAATGAATGATACAAATCATATGTCCACAGCATCATTAGCACAAAATTACATTTTAGCGTCTTCCCTAAGTGGATGAATAGCCTAAAGTTAAATCTCATGATAGTCAAAGACTATGCTAATAAAATCAGACACTAGGGGAATGAGAGAGGCTCAAGCCTTAGTGCTTAAAATATTTTTATCCTAAACCTGCTATATGTTGAATGTGTATCAGAAAGTCATTTTAGTTAATCTTTCTAGATGCCTATACAACATTTAATAGTAGTCATTTATTTGACAATCTGTTTCATTCCACTGCCAGATATTTTTTTCCAATAAGAAATGCAACTTTGTATAACTTAGCTTTCAAATTTTTTCATTAATAATTTCAGATACTTCACTAAAGGGAAAGTTTCTCAAATTGAAATTAGGTAATAAAAGCTGATGAAAGGCTTTTGTCGTGTCGGGTTTGAGATCTTAATAATGCTAGAGATGCCTTAAGGGAAAAATTCCACATACTAGTGACAGCATGTTTTATAACATCTTTTTTTTTTGAAAATTGCAGCCATTTATGAAAAATAATAGTCATTTCAGTTAACTTATTAGTACAGCACATGTAGTTAAGGGTACATGCACAATAATTCCTGCTACTCATGTTTTCAGTTTGAAAAATGATTAATCTTACATGCAAGTTACCTTAGGATACAATTATAAGTTTCTCAGTTTCATTTCAATGCATAGTAATCACCCATAGTAACTGAAGTATTGAATTAAAAGTGACTTGTTAGAACGCTGTCTCCATAAAAATAAAGAACACTCAATTACAGAACAAAAAACGTCAGTGAAAGATCATGTATTCCATTTGTTCCCAAATGTTGGCCTGTGGAAGTTGTCTATTGGTTACATGTGTCCCACCGGGGCAGCTTACTGAGAACAAAAGTGCCTGGTCTCACTGTGAGACACAGGTGGTAATGGAAGCCCGAGGCCTGGCTACTCAAAGTGTGGCCCTGGGCACGCAGGTTGATGTCACCTCAGAGCTTGTTAAGTAATCAGAATCTCAGGCTCCCTTCCACCCCATTTTAAAAGATCTCCAGGTAATTCATATGCACATGAGAGTTGCAGAAAGTGTGGTCTAGGATGCCAGCTTTTTGTTTGCTTTATTTGTTTTCAAAACACTCAGTTGATCCATAGAATATCAAATGACATTTTTCCTATACCACTTGAACTTAGGGCAGCAGAGGATTAAAGCAATTATTATTGAAAGGGGTTTTATGTGTTTGCTTGTTTTCTTTATCAAAGTCTTTGTCTTTGAAATTCCTGCAGAATGTGAAATAGGATGGCGAAAACTGAGAGAAAAGGCATTCCTGGATGAATGGACAGAGCATCAGGAAATGATCTATGGTGGAATATGCTGCAGAAATCAATGACTATAGATTGTAACTACAGCTAACTTGGAGAAAATCATGTGCAAGGAGAGATTTAAGATTTCTGAGAAAAAATTGACTGCTATTCCTGAGTCACCAGACCTAGGAAAACATAGATTGTGCCCTCAGTATGTGGAAAGTTATTCTGGCCTAATGAAATTAACACAAATGACGAGATCTGCGGCAGATGAGTATGTGCAAACAGTAGATGCAAGACGTGTGTGGAGAAACAGGTTATTATAATGAAATACGAACTTTTTTCACTAATGTTATTTACATATTACATGACTCAGGACTTACTGAATGTGTACTCATGAAGTTAAATATTCCATTTGAACCTGATAGATTTGTTTCCTGTTTTTCTAGTTATTTGCTTTGGGTGAAGAAATAGTAAAAGACCACTGGAGTTTTCTAAGGCATATTCTACACATTTGGGCAAACTGCTTTTAATCGTGATCTTTTGCATACAGGAACTGAAGGCATTTCTCTTAAAAATTTTCAAAAACGGTGTTATCGTATATAAAGAAAAACAGAACGTGCAACCATCCTGAGATAAAGAGGAAAGTAGGCAAGCTAGGCAGAGACGACTCCGTGGGATCAATGAGCATGGATGGCATTTCAAATGACTTTGTGTGAGCTCGAGATGAGGTCTGTGTGTCAGGAAAATGATATAATTGGCGAGGGGCAAGATTATTGTAGGATGTGCCAAATACAGCTGGCAAAATTTGGACAAAACAAGAAGAGAATGCAGAACAGATCATTACAGAGATAACAATCTAGCTAAATAGTTTTATTTTTTATGTTTGAATATTATTAAATATCCTTTATAATTTTATAAGTGATTTTATAATTTATAATTATTATATAAATATCCTTTATAGTTTTATAAGTGATTGCAATTATATAGAGAATATATATGAATGCGTGTATACATACACACTGATATAAAATAAATGTATGGAAAGAAAATTATGGGTTTTTGTCATTAATCTATTATTACAGCATTAAGTATGAGTTTATTATTGATAATATGCAAGACATTACATGAGGCAATGGGAATGGAACATAAATAATGCAAGCTCCCTGCTGTTAACTAATATACATTTTCATGGGGAGAATTCGGAAAAGAAGATACCAAGGTTGAAGTATATATATATATATATATATATATATATATATACACACACACACACACATTATACTTCTTATGTATACTATTATATACTATATACTATATAATATATATTATATAGTATATACTATATAATATATATTATATACTATGTTGTATATAATATATATTATATACTATGTTGTATATAATATATATTATATACTAAAGACTATATAATATATATTATATACTATATACTATATAATAGATATTATATACTAAAGACTATATAAT
Source organism: Pan paniscus (assembly GCF_029289425.2). Taxonomy (NCBI): domain Eukaryota; kingdom Metazoa; phylum Chordata; class Mammalia; order Primates; family Hominidae; genus Pan; species Pan paniscus. Next base: position 173,642,540 of record NC_073254.2, read on the forward strand.
ATATATTATATACTAAAGACTATATATATATATATATATAAATCAGGGAGAATAAATAGAATGAAATGGTCAAGTTTGGAGAATGAGGAGGCATAGAGCAGTGTTTAACAAACGCTTTGTATAGGAACTCTACTTTGAATTGAATCTTCAGAGATAAGAAGGTGTTAACCAGGACACAAGAAGGCAAGGGCCAGCAGTGTCATGGCAAGCGAGAGATGTCCAGACAGCCAGATACTTGGAAAAGTTCATGCCCTTCTCTAACACATGCAAAAGATTTGTTTTTTTATTTTCAGTGTAAGGTTTGTGATCATCAAACAGAAAGACTTTCTGGACCTGTAAGACTTTTTTCTCATTATTAATAAATAAATAAGAAGCTTTTTATAGTTTGACTTTTCTGTCTTCAAAGAAGAAAGGTCATCCTGCTAATAAACAGAAAAACTAGACAAGCCTTTCCTGTTGTGACTCATTTGACACATTCTTATTTAGTCTATTTAAAGTTTTAGAGATAACCAGGTCTAATTGGAATCGCTATGATAGCTTTGCCCATTGCTCATGTGTGGCTAATATTGGTGGCATTAATGGACAAGTAACTAATGTACAGAAAAGCATGATTAAATGAAAGTCTTTTCAAAGGTTGTGCACACTGTTTGAAAAGCCATTTAAAGAAATAGTTTATTTCTTCCAAGTGAGTTGGAACTGAAGCACAGCTGCTGTTTCTCCCTGGAGATCGATGTCTCGAAGCCCATAGTTCAGATCAGTCAATGTGATAATCTTTCCTGTCAAACAAAGTACCTGCCTGTCCAAAGTCATGCTGGACAAGAAAGATGTTCTTTGTGCTGCCAAAAGATTCCAAATAAATAAGGATAATAATCATGTTCTCGCCATTTTATGAAATATTTCTGTCATTCTCAAGGAAAAGGATTAGATCAGGGCATCAAATTACAATTTCACTAAAGCATTCTCAGATTTTGCTACCCTTTCAAATGGTTAAAAAAGTCTAGAAGAGGAATGTTGCTTTTTAAAAAATGAATTACAGAATACCACTGAGGTTGAAATCACAGGAAAACATTTTTAAATATAAAATCTTCCTGGCTGAACAACAAAATTTACCCCTTTCCCACCTGACGTACTGGAAAGTTGTGGAAATGAGACAAAGTCCAATGTTATTTTCCTCAATCTTAAGGCCCGATGATTCCATAGCCAGCTACTGAAGAGACGAAAGGGAGTTAAATGCTTTTGAAATCACCTAATTCATGGAGATATTATCAATAGAATAAATGAGACCTGAAGTATCAGAATGGCGATTACATTTTATTCAAAGTTTTTCTATTTCTCTTGATGCCAGAAAGGCCTATTTTTTGCCAAGGAGACACTAGAAGAAGCACTTCCCCAAACCAGGATGACCCATGGGACGGATACACCCTTTACCTGTGACAGCCACTTTCATCCGGGATTTCATTCAGCTGAACAATTTCCTGGAAAGAGGTTAATGCAATACGGATCCTTCATCCAAAAAAAAATATATATATAGATATATATATATATGATTCATATATATATGAATTTTGCTAGTTTCTGGCATCAAGAGAAATAGAAAAACTTTGAATAAAATGTAACTGCCATTCTGATATTTCAGGTCTCATTTATTCTATTGATAATATCTCCATGAATTAGGTGATTTCAAAAGCATTTAACTCCCTTCCGTCTCTTCAGTAGCTGGCTATGGAATCATCGGGCCTTAAGATAGACGAAAATAACATTGGACTTTGTCTCATTTCCACAGCTTTCCAGTATTTCAGGTGGGAAAGGAGTAAATCATATAGGTATGATTCATATATATATATATATATATATATAAGAATTTCTTATTAAAGGTAGCATAATATTTTGAATAGTTCTCTTTGAATTTCAAGTGATTTGTTATAGGAAAGGAAACAAAATGCGACATATTATCACATTGTGACAAAACAACACGTCTCTTTCCTTTCAGAAGGAATGAGCACTATCATTTTGCATTTTGTTAGTTTACTCATGTGCTTAGTGATAGGGGTAGTTTATAGAAATAAGGACTCACTGTTCAGGCCGGACTGTCAGTCTTAATTTGACGTGACTCTAAAGGTAGGGATATTTAAAACCATTTTTACAAAGTAAGTGTTAAGAAATACTCTATAATAAGAATATATTTCTTTTTCTACCATCGTCACCATCTTTGGGGTCTGTTAGCTGTCTCAGCATTGAAAATGATGAGCTTAAAAATCACTGACCTCCCTTCCCCGCTCTGCCGCTTCAGTTTGTCAAAGTGTTCAGAGAGTGATCATTTGCAGTCATGGAAGAATTATGTTTAGTCATGCACGAGGCCGAGTGAAACAAAAAATCTGATTTCTTTTGATAGGGAGAAAAGTAACAATTTCAATTTTTCACACTACTAATTGTCTTTCTCAGCAGAAAGTGCATTTCATTTTCGTTACTGATGTTGTGATGAGTGGGAAGGACAAGAGCCAAGAGTCAGGGGACCTGAACTAATTAATCCTCTTGCTCATCTGTGGGGAGCAGGCAAGGTGTTTATTTACCGTTTCTGTAGCTTGCTTACCACATCAGTCCAATGCATGCAAGATGATTCCGAAGATTACTTTAAACTCTAAAATACTATGATCATTAACGTTGTTACTGTTATCACTTAAAAGCCCTTAACTGCCTTCTATGAAATATGTCAGAAAGCAAACCATATATGATCCCTCAAAGTTAGATTACTGCAATATAAAATACATGATATTTATAAGGATTTATGGAAAACAGAGAGATAATTTCTGAACTGAAACTGTAGCCTTAGCTACGGTTATAAAATGCTGACTGAGCTCCTAAACTGAGGATTAAAGTCTTTTCTGGCTTCTAACACATCATGATTGATTTAGAGACGTGCACATAACTCAAGCTGGAGGAAGGGGAATAAAACGTGGGTGTTGCAGCAACTGTAGACACAAGTGGGAGAGAATTATTGATTGTCCACAACATGAATTGCATTGTATTATGTGCTTTGGATATTTGGGATTTTACTGAGAGAGAGAAAGGCTTTAGTCTCATAAAAGTGTAACATAAAATCTATCCTCTAGAAAAGAGTAGCGTTTTCCAATTACCTTATATGTAAAGGTAAAATTTATATAGGGAGATTGAGTGGCCTGTTTGCCAGAAGAAATGGTTAATTATAGCTAACACATTGTAGCGCCCATACTAGTTTGCCAGGGATGCCGTAACAAAGTACCACAGCCTGGGTGACTTAAGCAACAGGAGTTTATTTTCTCATAGCCCTGGAGGCTAGAAGTCTGAGATCAAGACGTTGGCAGGGTTGGTTCCTTCTAAGGGCTGTGAGATCATCTGTTCCAGGCCTCTCTCCTTGGCTTGTAGATGGTTGTCTTCTTTCTGTGTCTTCACATCCTCTTTCCTCTGTGTGTGCCTGTGTTCAAATTCCCTCTTCTAAGATTGCCTAATATTGAATTAGGGTTCATTCTAATGGCCTCATCTTAATTGAATTACTTGTCTAACGACTGTATCTCCAAATACAGTTACAATCTGAGGCACTGGGGTTAGAAATTCAGCATGTGAACTTTTGAGGCACACGATTCAGCCCATAAGAGCACCTAACAAGGAAGTGCAAAGTCCTTTGCTAAAAACTTTATATAAATTAACTCATTTAATTTTTTCACAGCCTTGTAAATTCTATAATTATCCATAGAAGTTATGTAATTTGTTTCAACAAGAAAGTGGCAAGACAAAGATTTTAACTCAGTCCATATGGCTCCCAAGTATTTGCTTTTAACCGAAGTTTGGCAGACCCTAGTTTAAAGCCATCTCATTCTATTTCCTCTTCCTAGGTACAAAGGAACTAATTTTCCCATTTTTTCTTGCAGTGAGTTTGGAGCCACATGGCAGAGGTTTGACCGGTAGAATGTGAGTTCAAGGGACAAATGCTACCTTTAGATCTGAGACTCTAACATACCCCAAATAATCATCCTTGCTCTCTCTCTCTCTCTTTTTACTCCTTAGTCCTACTGAACACAGAGCAGTGGAGAAACCCAAGGAGGCCCAAGGAGTGTGGTGGCCCAGCAGGATGACAGGTCCTAGGAGCTCTGAATTACTGCATGGAGAGATGATTTAAAAACAGATGAATTGGCCAGGTGCAGTGGCTCACACCTGTAATCTTAGCACTTTGGGAGACCGAAGTGGGCAGACCATGAGGTCAAAAGATCGAGACCATCCTGGCCAACATGGTGAAATCCTGTCTCTACTAAAAATACGAAAAATTAGCTGGGCATGGTGGTGCACACCTGTAGTCCCAGCTACTCAGGAGGCTGAGGCAGGAGAATCGCTTGAACCCAGGAGGCGGAGGTTGCAGTGAGCCGAGATTGCACCACTGAACTCCAGCCTGGTGACAGAGCGAGACTCCGTCTCAAAACAAAACAAAACAAAACAAAAAACAACAAATGAATTGTAATATGAGTGAGAAATTAAGCATTATTGTACTAAGCTATCTAAATTCTGGAGTTAATTATTATATTAGTTAAAATCAATTACCCTGACCAATAAACATGAAAGCATAGTAGGGAAAGAGCTAACGTTTAGAGAAATTAGGTGTTTTTTTTTTTTTTTTTTGGTCAGAATATGTAAGCTATATTCTGATAGATAAGAAAAATGGAATTAAAAATATACTGTCATTATAAGGCTTGATACCTGTTAAGAAACCTACTATAAGATAATTTCATATTCCAGTTTTGCTCTCAATGAAATTATTTCTTTAGAAAAATCTTTATTTCTGTGGCACATAATTTAAATATATGGCTATGATAGACACTTTTGGCTATTTTGATTGCAAAAAAATTTTTAAACTTACCTAACTTAAGCCTAATTCAAAACATGCTTATGTCAAACAGTTTAAAATCAAATATTATTGAAGTAAGCATCAAGTTCAATGATGAAATGTTGATATTTGGTCATATGAGGTCTCAAATCAAGACTTCATCTTTTTTTAGAGAAAATTACATTGAGCTATAAAATTAGAAAGAGGAAAAACTGGAACAGCAATGAGAATTTTTATTGTCATGACATTGTTGTAAAATATCATTTTATTTGAAGTAATACTTTTTAAGACTACAGAAAAATGTGTTCCTTTCCTGTTTAGAAACAAAAGCCAGTTTAAAAATATAGCCCAAGAGGGATAATAGTTGAATACTTGGAATCCTTCCCTCTCCTTTCTACAAAGTAGAAAAAATTGACAAATTAGACAAAATATAGATTTCAAAGTAGAGAAAAAGAAGGAATCCCATGGAGTGTGCTAGAATTGTACGGTCAAATCATGTAGAGGTGACTTCGAAGCCAGGGACTTTCCAAGGCAGCTTTCCAGCTTTTCAATGCTGTAAGTTAAATATGTTGCTGTTATGAGTTTAAGCAAATTGTTATCATTTAGAGAAATTAAGAGTTTAAAAAGAAAATATTTTTATATTTATTTGTTGCTGGATACTTTTCCTTTTTTTTACATAGATATGAGTTTCTCATTTGTACAGTCTTCCTTATACCTGATAAGTCCTTTTCACATTTCTGATATTACAGGTCTGCTGACAATAAATTGCCTCGGTTTTGTTTGTCTGAGGAAATATTTCTTTTCAACTTTTTAAGAATTATTACATTGGATATTGAATTCTAGGTTGTTAAGATATTAGTTTGGTGCAAAAGTTACTGCGTTTTTTTTTTCCATTGAAAGTAATGATAAAACCCACAATTATTTATGCAGCAACCTAATATTTTTCTTTCAACATTTTAAATATTTCAGTCCACTCTTTCTCTCTTTTTTTCCTTTCATGGTTTCTAATGGGAAATATGCTGCGATTCCTACCATTGTTCCTTTATGAGTAAGACATTTTCCCTCTGGCTTCTCTCAGGATTTTCTCTTTGCCCTGGTTTTCTGCAGTTTGAATATGGTATACATATATGTGATTTTTTTTTTTTTGGTTTTTGTTATTTATGTTGTTTGTTTTTCTCTCATCTCCTTGGGTCTGTTGTCTCATATCCGTCGATAATTTTGAAAATATTTCTTCTGCTCTGTTTCATCTTTCCTCTCATTCTGGTATTTCAATTATATGTATTTTGCAATTTTTGATATTTTGCCCCAGCTCTTGAATGTACTGTTCTGATTCTTTCTTACTATTTTTCTTTGCATTTCACTTAGGGAAGTTTCTATTGACTTAACTTTGAGCTCACCGAATCTTTTCTATTCTACGTAGTCTATTAATTAGTCCATTGAAGACAATTTTCATTTCAGGTGCTGTGTTTTTGATTTCTAACATTTCCTGTTATTGTTGGAGTTTCCATCTCTGCTTATATTATGCAAATGCTTTTGCATGTTATCTGTTTTTCCCATCAGAGCCCATATTAAACATAGTTATTTTAAATTGCCTAATAGTTCCAATGTTTGCATTTTATGAGAATGTGACTCTGATGATTGCTTTATCCCTTCACACTGTTTTCCTTCTTGCTTTTTTGGCATGCCTTATTTTTTATTGAAATCCAGACTTATTAAATAAAATAGACTGGGGTAAATAGTCCTTTAGCAGGAGGATTTATGCTAATTTGGCCAACAGTTTTTCTGTGTTTAGTGATTGTTGTAGCTTTGGATACCAGAGGATACAATTTTGTTCAGTGTTTTTGTTTTAATCTGTCTTTGCTCTGGTTCTTCCCTAAACACTTCTTCTCAGAGAGAGTCTGTGCTGGCAGCTCTTACACCTTAATCCACTATGCATTTTTCTGGATTCTTATTGGTAGGGTTATAAGGAGTGGGAGATGGGGAGCGTTCTTTGCCAGTTAAATTAAATTGCAGTCACTTAGTGGGCCTATGTGTAGGGCTGTAGTCCTCACATGTGTTTCAATCTCTCCTCTAGTAGTAGAGCTGTTTTGGGCCCTCCCCACCACTCCCTTCCCTGGCTGGCACATTTCCAGTGGATTTCCTTGAATGCCTAACTCCCACTATAGATGTTTCTCGAACTTCCTTAGGTAAGAAAGAAAGACCGGAAGAGGTAAGGATGGGGAGAACTGCCCTTCCTCCAGCTCAGATAAGATTTCAGAATTGCACTTTGGCAAGGTCCTTTCCCCTGGAGATTAGGTCTTTGCCAAGGAGAAGACTCTGAAAATGTTTCAAAACAGCTATTCTTGTTCCCTTCCTCCTGTCAGGGCCACACCGAGATCATTGTGGGATCCTCACCATGAGAACCTGGGATGGTCCTGATGAGAAAGCCAATGAAAGTGTATGAGGCCCCGTAAAACTACACTTTGCAGAGTTTCTTTGTCTCATGGTGGCTCTCACTCAGCCTGAGGAATTCAGACATTTAAGATTGCCTTCCGGTTTATAGCTCTTTTGGCTTTTGCTGCAGGCAAGTGGCCTTTGGTTGCTATATATCCCTGGAAATAACTGCCTCTTTAGATTTAGGGTAGTGATTTGACCTGGGACCTTAGTTTTCTTATGGGATCAATAAAAACAATTGATTTTCAGGTTTTACTTGTTGTAGGGATGGGAGTAATGACTTCTAAGCTCTTTATGTATCAAAGATGAAGTTGACAATAGCTGTCTTTAAGTTTAGGAAATGTTTAAAAGGTTCACAATAACTTATATCAAAGATTCAACTATTTATTAACAAATAAGTTTATGAAGTTGAGGTTTAAATGGACCTTTAATAATATAGGTCTTAACTCCTAATTATATTTCTGGTACTGAAAATATTTTAATCAGAAAATAGCGTTATTCAAAATATATAAGCAGACTTTGGTTTACTTTTTCAGTCTGTGGAATGCAACACAATATGATAAGATTTCCTCCTACAGCACCACCTTTCTGTTTTTTTTGACACAGAATCTCGCTCTGTTTCCCAGGCTGGAGTACAGTGACACAATCTTGGCTCACTGCAACCTCTGCCTCCCGGGTTCACGTGATTCTCCTGCCTCAGCCTCCTGAGTAGCTGGGATTACAGATGTGCGCCACCATGCCTGGCTAGTTTTTTGTGTTTTTAGTAGAGATAGGGTTTCATCATGTGAGCCAGGCTGGTCTTGAACTCCTGACCTCAAGTGATCCACCCGCCTCGGCCTCCCAAAGTGCTGGGATTACAGGCATGAGCCAACGTGCCCGGGCAACACCACATTTTTAAAAAAGAAAACATTGCTAGAAGCTTATATATGTTAGTCCCATAAAATATTATATTTTATTCTTTTTCTTGGAACTTTTGAATTAAACCATGCATTAATGTGATTAAGACTACATATGGGAAACGGATTTGTTTCCTGCATAGTCAGATGAATTACTTAAAAAATGTTATGATTTAAAACTAGTGCAACAAAAGAAAACTGTAAAAAAGTGGTATTTAAAATTCCCTACAAATGTATCACAGAAAGACAATTGTTCATATTTTGCTACTTTAAAAAATGTTTTTCATTCACATTGTATATACTTTAGATGACATAAATATAAAATATATCCTATTTTCTTCACATACTATCACAGCAGAAGCTTATGCAGCTATTATCACATCTCTATAGATGGAATTTAATGCCTAAAATATTTTATCATTTATATAGCTATTCTATATTGTTAAATATCTAGATTTTTCCAATATTTCATTATGCTTTGCTCATATTTATTCATATATTTTTAAGTTTAACTGCCAAATTTACTGAGCTATGACCATTACTGGGTTTCCAGAAATAAATTATCATTTGCCTTAGTTATATGCTATTATAAGTAACAATTATTGTTTCCTATATGCTAGATAATATTTAAGTGCTTTATATATGATCATCACAAGAACAATATAATGTTGATTTTGTCATCATTTGCATTTCAGACATGCAGAAACTGTGGCACAAATACGTGAACTGTTCAAGGCTGGACAGAGTACAGGTGGTGGAGCTAAGGTTTGAAAGAAGGGAATCTGGTCTTGGGTTCTGGAATCTGGTCCTGGATTCTGGATGTTTCTACATGATGCTACATTCCCTTTTCCATTTCACGTCATCTACATCATTAAAAAAATTGCTAACTGAATGAGTTAAAATAACACACAGCTCATTCAATAAATTACTTATAAATTACTGAGTACACTATATATTATGTTAAATGCAAGAAGTGCTAGATACAAAAGCAACATTAGAATAGGGTACAGGGACTAAAGACCTAGAGGGGATGACAGTTTGAAGTATTTGAGTAGGGAAGCTTTAAGCAAAGAATGCATGAGGGGACTGGCCAAGGGGACTGGCCAAGGCTGGAGGGGGGCAGAAGGAATGGCTTGAGGGAAGATCCTGAGACTAGAATGTGCTTAGTGAGTGTGAGAAACAGTAAGAACGCTCAAGTGGGTGAGATAGAGGAAAGTGAAGGAAACTTGTAGATGTCAGAGTATAAATGCATGGCAGATTATGAAGGCTCTTGTAGGCCACTGGTAGGACCTAGGCTTTCACGCTGAGTGAATTTGGAGAGGATTGCAGGTTTCTGATCTGACTCACTGATTTTATTTGCATATCTTTGATTCCTCATGAGGTTGACTATTTTGTTCTTAAATGTAATTTATTTACCTGTTTTATGAAACACGTGAAATTTTGAAATTTATTTTGTTGACTTTGAGTGAGGTTTTCTTTTTTGCCCACAACATAAAGCAATTCTGGGTAACTTACACTGACAATGTCAAAGGTATTAATGTAATAGAAAGTAATTCACAGATCCAGGCAGAGTGGAATAATAATCACGGCTCAGGGTAGATGGGAACCAGGGTAGCTCTAAGAATCTCAGAACTGGAGACTAGAAACATTATGTGTCATAACCCCAAATGCCTTCCACTACCTACAAGTCTCAGAAGACAGTCCAATTGCCTTATATGAGGCCGCCTTTTTAATCATGGTTTGGATGCCAGGACTGGTAGCTTACCAGAAACATGGAAGTAGAAATGGGGTTAGTTTCCCAGAAAAAGACATATGAGGTAGACAAAATAAAAACTGTCTAATATAAAACCTAGTGTTATTAAATGTTGATTTCCAAGAGATATGTATGTGTCAAGAGTGTTAATCATTTATTTAGCATATGTGTTGCAGCATGACAGTTTATAGGTATTCTCGTGCGTCTTTATCATGTGGGGATACAAAATGTAATTTATTATCTCATAACTAACATAGACGGTTTACAAAAATACTATTTTATCCAAAGCTTTGATTACAGTCAGGAAGTTTTCTTTTATAAAGTGTCCTTGAAAATGATGTACGATGGTGGATTTACAACTGTATAATTATAGGATAATTGGATAATGACTTAGAAGTCTGTTTCACCCTTGCTGTAGTTGGTAGATATTAATTTTTCTGACTTGGCTATTGAAATGCTTTGAACAAACCTTTCTAAATTATTATTAAGCCTATATTTTATCAACATAATTTACGTTTTACAAGACACTTAAAACTTATTTCATCTCATATGAACCAGAGATATTTGACGCCGGCAGTCAGATGGTTTCATTGTCTTTCAATAGATAAAGCGAGCACAGAGAGGACAAATTAAGAATGTGTTAGTGAGGTTTCCCACAATATCTCCAGTGACTGGCATGGGGCATGCAAGCGGTAGGTTTTCTGTAAATATTTGTTGAACAAACAAATGAATCAATCTCACCAGGCTGCCCAGTGCCTACAAAATTAGAATCTTTGTAAGCATTTTCACAAAGCTTATCATATCTTCTCATCCATACTCAGAACTTCCTCTGTTTTCCAATAAAAGTACAGAAGCAATTAGACTGAAAATAAATACATAAACTAGTTTTATCACATTAGCCGTGAATTTTAAACTCATGAACAGAGAACTTCTAGGTAGAGCAGTGATGCTATATTCAGGCAATATTTCTCAGCACATATGAACGTTGGGGAATATAATAAGTCTTTGTCAGGTTGTTTTTGCTTGTTAATTTGTTTGTTTAACTTTCTCAGAAATCAATCCTTAACCAAAGAGGGATAGTCTCAAAATGCACTGCTTTCTACCTCTCACCTTCACTGTGAAAGACAATGCCAGCCAACTCTCCAGCTGACTCTCTCAATAATGTTTTCCCAGATGTGAAATTCTCATCAATGAACTGTGGAAGTGTGTTAGATCCCCTTACATTTTTCTTTTTTTTTTTTTTTTGGAAAAATTGAAGATGCACAACTTTTAAGTAAGATGATATGAGTACTTTCCATTTTATTTCTACTGGACTTCAATGATAGTAATCCTGCCAGAACAAATCCAGTTCACATTATATTTTAATTTAATTGAATCTACTCAGCTAGCTTGGTGTGCTTAATATTGCTCTACCAACCCAGAGATGAGTCTGTGAGTACCCTAAAGAGAATTCCAGAAATTCAGTTCTGCTGAAGGACACAGGATATCTCTTTCACTGACTCCTACCTTCTGTTAGAAAAATTCTCACTCTGTCACAGTATTCTGTGATCTTTCTGGGTTCTGCTTTTTTGAGGCCATTACCAACTGATATGGGACTTTACTCTCTGACTTAGGTTTAAATTTTAGTTTCTCCCTGAAGGGTGCCTAAAAAGTGATCTTCAGATCAATCCTTGTAGATTCAATGCCAGCTTTTAATCCATCACTGAACCCAATCTGAGTTAGACATCTAACCTCTGACATGATCTTCAAGAAATTTAAGACTTTGTGTTTGCATAATAATTTATACATATCTTACATCGGAGAAAAGGAAGTGGTGTCATCACGGACGTCTTGTACATCAGACGCTTTAGAGAGAAACTTTTATGTAATCCTTGCATTACTGAGAGTCGATAATGTCCACATTTTATCAAAAGGATGCAGGCATAGAAAAATTATTGAACCCAAGACCACTATTTAAAAATTATAGCAACTGCAATTAGACTTAAGCTGTAGAACCACAGAACCAATGCTCCTACTGTCCATATATGACATAAACTTTGAGAAAAGACAATTCTGAGAAGAAAGTTTGTTTTCCAATGCCTTCAGCCTTGCAATGCTGCCTCTTTCCTTTCTTTACAGGACCTAATTTTTGTTGTACTGAACACACTTTGACATCTGCTTCAGGAAGATCTAATAACCTAATTTAAATATAAGCCAAGAAATACTAATGCAATGCATGGCCTTTTCCAAGAGCTTTTAAATTATAATGAATTAACTACATCCTCAATAAAAGGAGCATGTACAAATTCTAAATTTATGCATTTTATACTTAGGGTAGGAGATATTTTGTTAGTGGAAATAGAGTATTCTTGAAATTGAATCATAGAGGCATATCAAGCACTCTGTGTTTGATAAAAGTAGTGCTGACCCTATCCACAAATAACTGTACCATCGTAGATGAGTATTTCATTATAGCATGGCTAGGTGTTCTGTGCATTCAAATGCATACAATATCAAGGAGTCTGTCTCAAATGCATTTTAGTAAGTTATTATGTAATTAACTAAACTGAATTCATAAAATAATCCCTGAAGCAAAAGTTCATATTCAATTCTTATAAAATGTATTTTTCTCAGTATGAGCATTACCAATGCCTTCACCATAAGCTTGAGAGAGTCTCCTTATTGTTAATACCGTCTGGCCTCTAACATTTACAAATTTGATGTAATATCTTGAGTTTAACACTGATTTTTTTTCTCATAATTCTCATTTAACCAGCTCTACATACATTTAAGAAAATATAATTCTATCTTAGACAGACCTTTTCCTCAGCCTGTGTTGATTTTGATCTTAGCATCATGGAGCCAGGCTCGTATATTCCAGAAAGGGTTTTTTTTTTTTTTTAACAAAATCATTTATGTAAAATAGATACAGAACAAGATACTGAATTTTAATATTCTAAATTTATCTTGCTAAGTTAAAAATAGAATAGCAATTGATAACGATATGATTTATTATTGTCTATAATATTTTTAAAAAGGCACGTAAGACCATATTCAGGCCAAACTAGAAACATTGATAATTCTAGTCTCAAAAGACATCATTCCAAAAGAGAATTGTAGTTTTCAATGTTACCAATTAAGATTATCATTCCTGGCTTGATGATAAAACTTCTGAAAGATGGTTCTTTATTATACTTTTAAGTTCTGGGGTACATGTGCAGAACGCGCAGGTTTGTTACATAGGTATACACGTGCCATGGTGGTTTGCTGCACCCATCAACCCATCATCTATACTAGGTATTTCTCCTAATGCTATTCCTCCCCTAGTGCCCCACCCCCCAACAGGCCCTGGTGTGTGATGTTCCCCTCCCTGCATTGTTCAACTCCCACTTACGAGTGAGAACATGCGGTGTTTGGGTTTCTGTTCTTGTGTTGTTTGCTGAAAATGATGGTTTCCAGCTTCATCCATGTCCCTGGCAAAGGACATGAACTCATCCTTTTTTATGGTTGCATAGCATTCCATGGTGTATATGTGCCACATTATCTTTATCCAGTCTATCATTGATGGGCATTTAGGTTGGTTCCATGTCTTTGCTATCGTGAACAGTGCTGTAATAAATATAGGTGTGTATGTGTCTTAATAATAGAATGATTTATAATCCTTTGAATTATATACCCAGTAATGGGATTGCTGGGTCAAATAGTATTTCTGGTTTTAGATCCTTAAGGAATTGCCACACTGTCTTCCACAATGGATGAACTAATTTACACTCCCACCAACAGTGTAAAAGCATTCCTATTTCTCCACATCTTCTCCACCATCTGTTGTTTCCTGACTTTTTAATGATCGCCATTCTAACTGGCATGAGATGGTATCTCATTGTGGTTTTGATTTGCATTTCTCTAATGACCAGTGATGATGAGCTTTTTTTTCATGTTTGTTGGCGACTTAAATGTCATCTTTTGAGAAGTGTCTGTTCATATCCTTCGCCCACTTTTTGATGTGGTTGTTTTTTTTCCTGTAAATTTGTTTAAATTCTTTGTAGATTCTGGATATTAGCCCTTTGTCAGATGGATAGATTGCATCAATTCTCTCCCATTCTGTAGGTTGCCTGTTCACTCTTATGATAGTTTTTTTTTTTTTTTCTGTGCAGAAGCTCTTTAGTTTAATTAGATCCCATTCCCATGTGTCAATTTTGGCTTTGTTTGCCATTGCTTTTGGTGTTTTTGTCATGAAGTCTTTGCCCATGCCTATGTCCTGAATGGTATTGCCTAGGTTTTCTTCTAGGGTTTTTATGGTTTTAGGTCTTACAGTTAAGTCTTTAGTCCATCTTGAGTTAATTTTTGTACAAGGTGTAAGAAACGGGTCCAGTTTCAGTTTTCTCCACATGGCTAGCCAGTTTTCCCAACACCATTCATTAAATAGGGAATCCTTTCCCCATTTCTTGTTTTTGTCAGATTTGTCAAAGATCAGATGGTTGTAGATGTGTGGTATTATTTCTGAGGCCTCCCGGTGGAGTGAATTCTCCTGCCTCAGCCTCCTGAGTAGCTAGGATTACAGGTGCCTGCCACCGTGCCCAGCTCATTTTTGTATTTTCAATAGAGATGGTGTTTTGCCATGTTGGCCAGGCTGGTTTCAAACTCCTGACCTCAGGTGATCTGCCCTCTTTGGCCTCCCAAAGTGCTGGGATTACAGGCATGAGCCACCACCCCTGGCTGGTATTTTCATTTTTAAACCAGTAATAATAGGGCTTGATATTTTTTGCAAGAATCTATTTATAAAGCCAATAGGGCTTGATATTTTTTGCAAGAATCTATTTATAAAGCCCACCCTAATACTCTGCAAATAAATCAAAATGGCTCCATTCTGATAAGCCCTTTAAGTAAATCATTTCACAAAAAAATTATCAAATATATTTCAGCAATTAGCTGATCAAAGTCCCACTTAGAGGCATAGCATGAATTAAAACTTTTAATTTTACAATTCTATGTATAAAATAAAATTTAAAAACTCTATATACTATATGATTTCTACTGAGGTAGATTGTTTGTATTAAGGGCCCACCTTAATGGTTTTCATGAATCAAAGTCCTTTGCCTTGTAGCTCTATAGTTCCTTCTCATGCTGACTCCTGGCTGGTCCATGGGCTTGCTTTGGCAATTAATGTTAGCACATACAATGATAGCAGAGGCTTGAATTTGACTTGCGCATTTCTACTTTCTCTTCTGGACCCCTGCCACTATCACAAGAATGTGCTCAGCTAGCCTCCTAGAGTACTGTGAGAGACATGTGGAAGAGCGCTCAATTGCCCAGCAAAGGCCATCTTAAAACAGCGTGCCCCCAGCCTACCACACCAACTACCTGCAGATGCATGAGAGAACCCAGCCAGTCTCAGTCAGTCCTGGCTCAGATTAGCAGAGCAAGTCTGCTAACCCATAAAGCTATGAGAAATAATATACATTGGCCGTTGTAAACAACTAATTTTTCAAGTGGTTTGTTATGCAGCATTACTGAAGTGATAAATAATTGATACATCTACTCTATACTTTTTCATTGCTTTTAAGAAAAAGGGATTGCTTCATAATTATTATCATTATCATCAGCATCATTATTATTAAATTTTCACATAATCTATGCCAATGCTCTTGACCTTGGCTATTTGGGATAGGTACAAAGTATTTTTTAGACAAGGTGTGTACATTGTTTTTTCTAAGACCTAATGCCACTGGACACTTACCAGACTGTAGCAAGTAGAGTGTAAACATAACTTTTATATGCACTGGGAAACCAAAAAATCTGTGTGACTCACTTTATTGCAATATTCACTTTATTGCAATGGTCTAGCACAAAACATGCAATATCTCTGAGGTGTGCCTGTACTTAATTCTGAAATGGCAAGGTGGGAATGGCAAAGCTATAATAAGCTACCATTCTCTTAGAGCAATTTGCTTTTAAGTTTTTCATTATCTAAATAATTCTTCATTTCCTAAGCATTAGTATTATTTACAGTTTTATTTGAAAAGGACTAAGACAATTTATTATGGTCCTAATTTTTTGTGATATTAAATGAGTAACCAGTATATTTCTATGACAAGACTTTCTGCATGCCTTTAGGATTGCAGCTTCAGATAGTCTACAGTTCAGATAGTCTACAATTAAAATAGTCTACAGTTCTGATAGATAGAAATAGAAGTCTGTAGTGTTTTACTTTTTTTTTTTTCATTTGTGGAAAAGATTTAAAGCTCCAGGGAGGCTTTTCACTATTAAATCTTTTACTAAACAAAAGAAAGAGAAAAAAAAACTATATCTCATGGACTGTCAAGAGTGCACAAATAGATTGTAGTTGTAAGGTTAATGTGTCATTTTATACATTTCCCCAGACCCTGGTAGTGGAGTGACTTAAAGAGTGTGATATTGTCATAAAGGGACAGTGAACAAAAACAAACAACAAATAAGAAAACTCTTCCTCATCTTTTTCTCTGAACAGACTGCCTTATTATAATGTATGAACACCATCAGAAATGCTTAAAGAAATGCTGGAAGCACTAACAGCTTTTCAGAAAGTGCAGAGAAATGCTCATCACTACCCATGAAATTCTATTCAATATTTTGTTTTGTTTTGCTCTGAAGAATCAGCTCAACAGAGCAAAGAAATCTGAAACCATTGTGAACTCAGCCCAAAGTAATCTTTACTCTTCTGCTTGTTCTTAGACACAGTGAACTGATGCAAATTAAGTACATGACTGGGAATGAATACTTGCAACATATTACAAACATAAGACTCATGTGATTTCAAATCATCAAGAAAACACAGCCCAATGGACATATGATGAAAACAGGTAATTCAAAAGAAAATATAATATAAATGGCTAATCAGTATGTGTAAGCATCCAGTCTAATAGTAATCAGACAAATTTAAAAGAAAAATGTAGTATAATATTTTACCCATTTAAGAAACCACACAATTTATCTTTGAGAATACTGAAGAGGCTTCAGGAAACTGATCCTGCCCTCAATATAATTGGGCAAAGCCACTTTGGAAGGCAACATAAAAGTTCATTACAATTAAAATGAGCACACTGTATGATTCCAATATTCCTCTCTCCACTAGAAAAACCTTTCCACTTTTCCACAGGAAGGCATATATATGGGTGTTGATTCTTTTCACATATTGTAGTAATAAATAATAAAATAATTTGGATGCCCATCGCTGGAGAAATGACTAAAATTGTCAATGTTCACATTACGGTATTATAGTCACAAGAAAAAAACGGAAGCACATTTCTTGTAAACCAAAATAGAAAAGATAAATAACATGTACTGTTGGGTGAACAAGCAGATTTTGTACTTCAATAACTTATAATACAATAGTCAGATATATCCAGAAAAAAGGCAGTTGTGTACAGAACATTTAGAAATGCTGGATGAATTACTATAAACATGCTTAAATGCAAAACAGGATTCCAAAGAAAGTAAATAAATTCTGCAGAGCAAAAGCAAAAGCAAAACAAAACAAATTAGAAACAAAAGCAAACAAGCAAAGAAAACAAAATAAAAAACATGCAACCTGAGTGGTAAACTTATACAAAAAATGCAGTTTCATGGTGGCATTTTTGGATATGTATAAGCAAAAGGCTTGCACTGGGTAGTTTTTGTTTGTTTTTTGCTTTTTAAATTTTTTGACATGCATATTAGCTTTATTTTATTTTACTTTACTTTATTTTATTTTTTGAATGGGGTATCCATCCCTTTAAGTACTTATCCTTTGTGTTACAAGCAATCCAATTATACTCGTTTAGTTATTTTAAAATGTACAAATAAGTTATTTTGACTATAAGTCATCCTGCTGTGCTATCAAATAGTAGGTCTTATACATTCTTTCTAACAATTTTTTGTACCCATTATCCATTCCCTCTCCCTCCCCCACCCCCACCTACCATTCCCAGCCTCTGGTAACCATTCGTCTACTCTCTATGTTCATTAGCTCAGTTGTTTTAATTTTTAGATCCCACAAATGAGACAAGGTGATGTTTGTCTTTCTGTGCTTGGCTTATTTCATTTAACATAATGATCTCTGGTTTCATCCATGTTGTTGCAAATGATGGGATCTCATTCTTTTTTAATGGATGAATACTACTCCAATATGTATATGTACCACATTTTCCTTATTCATTCATTTGTTGATGGACACTTAGGTTGCTTCCAGTGCTTACCTACTGTGAACAGTGCTACAATGAACATAGGCGTGCAGACAGCTCTTTGATACACTGATTTCCTTCTTTTTGGGTATATACCCAGCAATGGGCATGCAGGATCATATGGTAGCTCCAAACGGTTCTCCACATTGGTTGTACTAATTTACATATCCACCAACAGGATATAAGGGTTTCCTTTTCTCCATATCCTCACCAAAATTTGTTATTGCCTATCTTTTGGATATAAGCCATTTTAACTGGGGTGAGATGAACGTTCCATTGTAGTTTTGATTTGCATTTCTCTGATAATCCAGTGATGTTCAGGACCTTTTCATATGCCCATTTGCCATTTGCATGTCTTCTTTTGAGGAATGTCTATTCAAATATTTGCCCATTTAAAAAATCAGATTATTAGACTTTTTCCTATAGAGTTGTTTGAACTCCTTATTTATTCTGGTTATTAATCCCTTATCAGATGGGTAGTTTGTCAATATTTTCTCCCATTCTGTTAGTTGTCTCTTCAATTTATTGATAGTTTCTTTTGCTGTGCAGAAGCTTCTTAACTTGATGTGATCCCATTTATCCATTTTTGCTTTGGTTGCCTGTGCTTGTGGAGGTATTGCTCATGAAATGTTTGCCCAGACCAGTGTCCTGGAGGCTGAAGTGCAGTGGCGCAATCTCGGCTCACTGCAACCTCCACTTTAAGGATTCAAGCGATTCTCCTGCCTCAGCCTCCCAAGTAGCTGGGAATACAGGCGAGTGCCACCACGCTCAGCTAATTTTTGTATTTTTAGTAGAGACGGATTTTCACCATGTTGGCCAGGATGCTTTTGATCTTTTGACCTCATGATTCTCCCACCTCGGCCTCCCAAAGTGCTGGGATTACAGGTGTAAGCCACCGTGCCCTGCCAATATTTTCTTGTAGTAAGTTCATATTCTGAGGCCTTAGATTTAAGTCTTTAATTCATTTTGATTTGATTGTTGTATATGGTGAGAGATAGGGGTCTATTTTCATTCTTCTGCATCTGGATATCCAGTTTCCACAGCACCAATTATTGAAGAGACTGTCTTTTCACCAGTGTATGTTCTTGGCACCTTTGTCAAAAATAAGTTCACTGTAGGTGTGTGGATTTGTTTCTGGATTCTCTATTCTGTTCCATTGATCTATGTGTCTGTTTTTATGTCAGTACCATGTTGCTTTGGTTACTAAAGCTCTGTAGTATAATTTGAAGTCAGATAATGTGATTTCTCCAATATTGTTCTTTTTGCTTAGGGTATCTTTGGCTACTATGGGTCTTTTTTTTGATCCATATAAATCATAGGATTGATTTTTTTCTATTTCTGTGAAAAATGTCATTAGTATTTTGATAGTGAGCACACTGAATCTGTAGATTGCTTTGGGTAGTATGGACATTGTAACAATATTGATTCTTCCAATCCATGAACACAAAATATTTTTCCATTTTTTGGTGTCCTCTTCAATTTCTTTCATCAGTGTTTTGTAGTTTTCATTATCGAGACCTTTCACTTCTTTGGTTAAGTTAATTCCTAGGTATGTAATTTTATGTGTGGCTATTGTAAATGGGATCACCTTTTTATTCCTTTTTCAGATTGTTCACTGTTGGCATATAAAAACTCTACTAATTTTTGTATGTTGATTTTGTATCATGCAACTTTACTGTACTAGTTTATCAGTTCTAACAGTTTTCATGTGTGGGTTACTTAGGTTTTTTCAAATATAAGATCATATGATCTGCAAACAAGGATAATTTGACTTCTTCCTTTGAAATTTGAATGACCTTTCTTTTCCTTTTCTGATGGCTCTAGCTAGGACTTCAGAACTATGTTGAATAACGGTCATGACAGTGGGTGGGCATCCTTGTTGTTTTTAAGATCTTAGAGAAAAGGCTTTCAATATTTCCCCATTCAGTATACTAGCTATGGATTTGTCATACATGGTTTTTATTATGTTGAAGTATGTTTCTTCTATACACAGTTTTTAAAGAGATTTTATCATGAAGCAATGTTGAATTTTATCAAATGTTTCTTCAGCATCAACTGAAATGATCATATGATTTCTATCCTTCATTCTGTTGATATGATATATCACATTGATTGAATTGCATGTTGAACCATCCTTGCATCCCAGGCATAAATCACACTTGGTCATAATGAATGACTTTTCTAATGTATTGTTGAACTTGGTTTGCTAGTTATTATGTTCAGGATTTTTGCATCAATATTCATCAGAGATATTGGTCTGTAGTTTTCTTTCTTTGATGTGCATTTGTCTAGTTTTGATATCAAGGCAATACTGGCCTTTTAAAATGAGTTTGGAAGTTAACCCTCCTCATCTATTTTTTGGAATAGTTTGAGTAGTACTGGTATTAGTTCTTTAAATGTTTGATAGAATTCAGCAGTGAAGCCATCAGGTCCCAGGCTTTTCTTTGCTGGGAGACTTATTAGAGCTTTGAGCTCATTATTTGTTATTAGTATGTCCAAGTTTTGGATTTCTTTCCTGGTTCAATCTTGGTAGGTTGTATGTGTCTAGGAATTTGTCTATTTTTTTTCCTGGATTTTCCAGTTTACTGGCATATAGTTGTTCACAGTAGCCATTAGTGATTCTTTGAATTTCTGCAGTATCTGTTGTAATGTTTCCTTTTTCATTTCTGATTTTATTTATTTGTAACTTCTCTTTTTCTTAGTCTGGTTAAAGATTTCTCAATTTTGTTTAACTTTTCTAAAAATCAACTTTTTGTTTCATTGAACTTTGTATTGTTTTTTTCTTTCAATTTCATTTATTTCTCCTCTGATTTTTATTACTTGTTTTCTCCTACTAATTTTGGGTTTGGTTTGCTCTTGCTTTTCCAGTTCTTTAGGATGCATAATTACATTGTTTATTTGAAGTTTTTATACTTTTGTGATGTAGGCACTTATAGCTATAAACTTCAACTTCCATCTGAGCACCACTTTTGTTGTATCCCATAGGTTTCGGCATATGTGTTTCCATTATCATTTGTTTCAAGAAATTTTTCAATTTTCATCTTAATTTCTTCATTGACCCATTGGTCATTTGGGAGCATATTGTTTATTTTCCATATATTTTTATAGTTTCCAAAAATTCCCCTGGTTATTAATTTCTAGTTTTATTCCATGTGGTCAGAGAAAATGCTTGATATTATTTCAATTTTTGGAATGCTTTAAGACTTGTTTTGCCACCTGTCATATGATCTATCCTTGAGAATGATCCACGTGGTAAGGAAAAGAATATGTATTCTGCAGTTCCTGAAAAAAATGTTCTGTAAGTATCTATTAGATCCATTTGGTCTGTAGTGCAGATTCAGTCTCTTATTTCTTTGTTGATTTTCTGTCTGGAAGATCTGTCCAATGCTGAAAGCGGGGTGTTGGACTGTCCAGTTAAAACTGTATTGCAGCCTCTCTCTCTTTAGCTCTAATAATATTCACTTTATATATCTGGGTGCCCAAGTGTTGGGTGTACATATATTTAAAATTATGTACATGCAACATATGTCAGTTGCATATCTCCTTGCTGAATATACCTGTTTATCATTACATAGTGACCTTTATTGTCTCTTCTTATAGGTTTTGTCTTGAGATTTTTTTGTCTGATGTAATTATAGCTACTCCTGCTCATTTTTTGTTTCCATTAGCATAGAATATCTTTTTCCCATTCTTTTAGTTTCAGTCTATGTGTGTCTTTATAGAAGTGTGTTTCTTATAGGTAAATATTGGTAAACATGTAAGTAGATCTAAACAAATATGAACTGTATAAAATGGTAATAGTAATGTTTAATTCAATAAGAAAAAATAATCTGGAAACAAAATTCCAGAATAAAATAATTTGGTTTTTTGGACAGATATAATTAGAGCTAAGCATGCTAAGTTCTTATGATATTTGGGAAGAAAGTAAAGATATTGATTAAAATTAGAATGTGGTTAAATATAACTATTATTTTTAATCATAATGACCCAAACTAGCAATTGCATATAATTTTAAATTACTAGAGGTAAGTAAATTTTTTAAAAAATTCAAGGAAAAAAAAACAGGTAGGAGAAAAACAAGATACCTTGAAACAGAGAAATAAAAAGCATAATATAAAATGATAAGAAAAAATTTACACATATGTACAATCTCAATAAATATAAATGGATTGAACTTGTCAATTAATGTAACAGCTATCCATATCTGTTATAATTACCATGTTCGTATTTACGTTGTACAAATTTACAATGTAAGGACATAAAAGGTTTGAATTTTAAGGTTGGAAAATTATATTTCAGATGAATACCAAATAAGAGGAAGCATGTCTCAAAAATAGAGTTTATAAGCCAAAAGGCAGTATTAGGGAAAAATTCAATATACTAGGATATATATATACATATATATATATAAAATAATTCAAAACTGGCATTCGCTTAATAAAATAGCCTCAAAGTATTAGAAGCAAAAATTGACAAAAGTATGAGGTAATTTATTAATCTATGCAGAAAACTATTATATATTTTCTCATTCAGTAATTGATAGAACAGTCAGATAAATAGTATGGTTAAGGAATATTTGAACAACACATGAACAAAGTTTTATCTGCAAATCATATCTAGAGGAATATATAATTAATGACTTAAAAATATTTTTTCCCCAAGCTCACATGAATATATGTAAAATCTGATCATGTGTAATGCTGTGAATTCCAATCTCAACAAATTTCAGAGTATCATCCTGAACACATTCTTTTACTTAAATGCAACTAAGTGAGCAAGTATTTAAAAACATATGAATACAAAAACACTATTTGTTTGCAGCTCATAATCTATTTCTAAATAATTAATTGGTCAATGAAAAAGCAATCACTAAAATTGGGAAATAATCAAAATAGGACAAAAGTAAATATATATCAAAACTTGTGGGAAGCAGGTAAAGTGGTATTTAGATATTTACAAACTCGAATGCATGCATTAGTAAGAAAGACATAGTTAATGTTATTAACATCCAACTTTAGAAGGTTAAATATGCCCAAGAAAGTAGAAGGAATAATATAAAACAGAAAATGTATACCAAAATTAACGAAAAATAAATATTTAATATAGAATATTGCCAAAACCAAAATTTGATTATTTGAACAAATCAACAAATTAGGTAAATTTCTGGCAATATAGCTAAAGGAAAAAAGAAAGCTCATGTAAAAAAATAAATTAAAAGGCAAACAGTTGTAGAGAAGTTGCAAATGAAACACAATTATAACTATATGAACTACTTTATTCAAATATAATTGAGAGGCAGAATAAATAGACAATTTTCTCTAAAACTTTAACTTACTAAGATGAATTTTAAAATATATGGGAAATCTAAACAGAACATAGCCCCAAAATATAATGAGTCATTTTAAAACATCTAAAAAACAGATATAAAAATAGGAAAAAAAATACTATGCAAAGATGTATATACGTATATGAGCAAGCTTTACTAAGCATTTAACAGATAATCACAGCCTCATACATCTTCAAGAAAACTGTTTCAGAAAAAAGAAGATAAAAACAATTTGAGAAATAAAAAGTGCTGTCTTTCACATAGATGCAAAATATAAAAACAAAAATTTGCCACACTAAATCCAGCAGTTCTAAAAATTATACATCATAAGCAAATATTATCATGAGAGATAAAAGGTAGCTTAAGTTTAGAAAATTTGCTATAATTCACATAGTATTTTATAATCATCTCTATTGAGGCAGAATAGCCATTTAATTCAATTTAATATTCATGTATAATTTTAAGAGCTGTTAGTCATAAGGAAATGAAAATTAAAATTCCAATGAGGAAAAACATATAAGAAGTTTAAATAAAAAGGGACTCCGTATTACTGATGTTTCCTTTCACCTCCAACCTCGCTATGGCTCTACACAGCACTGTGACTGTTCTCGTCATTATTAAAATGTTCATATTTGTTCATCATTGATTTTTTTGGCATTAATTTTAATTTTTAAAAATACTGCATTAAATATTTTTTAAAATCCCAATGAAGTACATCCCTCAACAGGTGAATGGATATTCATGAAATATGGCATATATTATGGTATACTCTTAGAAAGAGATACTATGCAGCAATGCAAATGATAGCATATAACATCATGGACGAACCTCTCAAATATTAAGCTGAGTAAAAGAAGCCAGACATAAAATAACACACACTTGTTTGATTTACAGTCAGGCGCTATTAGACCAGTGTTAGCCTAAGCCAGCTATTGTGGGTGATTTGACTGGAAAAGAGCACTAGATAATTTTGAGGGGTGATGAACATTTTATATACCATGGCTTGGATGGCTATTACACAGCTAATTATATTTGGCAAAACTCATTGACACTTAAAATAGGCACCTTTGCTTTATCACATGTAAATTAAATCTAAATGAAGTTGGTTTCAGAAAGCAAATAAACACTTCATTCTGCATTGAATTATTGGAATAATCTCCTTAAAGTGAGACAAGTATTTCCACTCTCACTATATATCTAAACATGGAACTTGAGGTGCTAACCAGAGCAGTAAAAGGAGGAAAATAACAAAAGCCTTATAAATTTGAATGAATATTATATTATTTACTAAGGACAAGATTTTCTACATAAGAGACTGCATCTAATATAGAAAAGTTAATTCAAATTAATAATAGAGTTCAACAACATTCCTTTATATTGTTCAGCAATATTCAGAAATCAATAGTGACAAATACATGCATAATGTAATATTTACAGAAGGTAACATTTATAATAATAATAAAATAAGTCAACTAGGAAGAAATCCAATAATAGAAATAAATAGACTATATGGAGCAGATGATAAACTTCTTCAAAATTGTTTAAAGAATACCTACATGTATGATGAAACATGCTGGACTCCTGAATAAGTTCCAGTATCAAAATGACAGGTACCTCCTCTAAAAACTCCTAAAGTTCCAAGAAGAGATAGTTGTTGCTTTCTTTCTTTGCTTTTCTTTTTCTTTCTTTTCTTTTTTTTTTTTTCTTTTTCTTTTTTTGAGACAGGGTCTCACTCTGCGGCCCAGGCTGGAGTGCAGTGGCACCAACACAGCTCAGTGCAACCTCAGCCTCCTGGCCTCAAGTGATCCTCCCGCCTCAGCTTCCTGAATAGCTGGAACTACAGATGCATGCCATGTCTGACTAATTTTTTGATTTTTTTTTTTTTTTGTAGAGATAAGATCTCACTATGTTGCCAAGGCTGGTCTCAAACTGCTGGGCTCAAGTGATCTTCCTGCTGTGGCCTCTCAAAGCGCTGGGATCACAAGCATGAGCTACCGTGCCCAGTCAGTTGTTGCTTTTCTAATGCTATAGGTCCAATATTTTATATTTATATAGCACGGTAATAGGGGAAGCACTCTCCTTTATTATGTATTCAGAAAAAAAGGCTATCATGATAAAAACAGGATAATGAACAAAAACATCCGGAAAAATTCCATTTATAACTGTAAATTTAATATGTGGAAGAATTGCACTGTGTATTAGAGTAGAAGTATATATTTTTTTCAGTAAAGACTGCTGAAACAATTAATTACTCATAGGAAAAAATATGTTTGTAGTATGATCTCTATCTCGAATCCTATGTAACAAAAAATTCTTTATGAATTAAAAAGTAAATATTTTTAAACATTCTTTAAAGGCATTAGGTAAAAATATATCTTATAACAAAGGACTATTATAAACAAATCCACAAAACAAACCACAAACAATAATAATAGAGATAATTTGATTATTTAAAAAATTTTTTAAATCATGAATCAAAAGACATTATAAAGCAGTTGAACAGAACAGCCACAGATAAAATGCATATTTGAAATAAAAATAAATCGCAAATAAATACAAGCATTTGCAATAGAATTACCTCATAAAAATTAATATGTTAAATATATAAAAATCTTCCAAATGCAAAAAAAGACAAATAACTGTTAAAAAAAGGTGGGCAAAATCTATCAATAGGAAACTAATAGAAGAGGACGCTAGAATATCCAATGTACATATGAGAAGTTTCTCAACCTCAGGGGTGGAAAATTGCAAACTAAAGCAAAAATAAGATGGTATCTCATGTATCAAGCTGGCATAAATCTTGTGTGTCAGAATATTGTTTTGATATGTATATGATGCAATCAGAATGCTTATATATGCTTAGTAGTAGAAATGTAGATTGGTAGAATATGTTCACAGTACATAGTATATTTAAGATTGTGCACGCCCACTCACCTAACAATTCCATTCCAACTATATCCTAGAGGAGTATTTTCCAAACCACGAGTCTTGACATATTAGTGTGTTATGAAAGTAATTTAATCGATTGTAATAATATAAAACTAAAATAGAAAAATCAGAATGTATTATGACTAAGAAAGTAAAGTATTGGCTTGTAAAGTTATAGTTCACCTATTTATGTGCATGCATGTACTTTTGTGCTGAATCTTGATATCAATTGTGTTTCTTACCCTGAGTTGAAGTAAAAGAATCTGAAAGAACATCTTTTGTGGAATATCACAAGTATGTTCAAGGACACATATAAAATAATGTTTTGGATAGAATTGATTTTTATAGCAAATAATTGACAACAATATAAAGTCTAACCACCAAAACAATAAAACAAAATTATTGATTGTAATGTAGTCATAACATGTCCATATAACAGTAGTAGAGGGAACCAATTTTAGTTGAAGGTGAGGAAGTGGAAGGAGACAGACAACGTAAAGGGTTGTTATATGTGTTAGGACAGTTTTGGTCTTTAACCTAAGAAGGATTGGAAATCTTTTGTTTGTAAATGATTGTGATGAGTATATGTGTGTGTATGGTGGTGTGCACTCACAAGGCAGTCAGGAGCTGATTAACATAATTTGATTTCTCATTGCAGGTGGGGCAAGTGTGGATGCAGGAGATCACTTTGTTAAGCCCAGTGGGAAATAATGGTAGATGGGAGGCTTAATAGCAGATATCTGAGTTAAACAACTAGGTGGTTGATAGGTAACATTCATTAAGATACGGGAAACTAAAAGAAAAGTATACTTGTTTTAGGTATTCTAAATTTTAGGTTATAGTTGGGACACATATACATAGTGTAAAGGGAACATAAGGGCCTGAGGGTTAGATTAGGGCTTGGCTTTATAAAGTCATTCCTCAAGTGTCATCTTCTCAGTGAGGCCATTTCTAACTAACTCAAATGAAAAGTCTCAACACAAACTCCACCTTCCCCAATTTTTCTTCAACACTCTTATGACCACCAGGTCAATTCAACATACTAGAATTTATTTTGTTCATTGTTTGTCCTTCTCCAATAAAATGAAAGTGCAAGCAATCAAATATTTTGATTCACCTGTCTCCCACTTTGTCCCATTTACCTGGCACATGTTGTTACGCAATAAATAATTAGGAATGAAAGAATCCGTAAGTGAATAAATGAAGCTGTGACATCACAGTAAATCAATCCCCCAGGAAACACTTTTAAGTGACAGTACAATTGACAGTTATTATTTAAATCTCAATGTTATCTATCCTTTGTTTTTCCTGTTGCTACTCCCAAATTCTAAAAGGATGCACAGAAATGCACTACATTTTGACATTTTGTTACAAAACAAAACAAAAAAAATGTTAACTAAAATGGACCATGGACTTAAATGAAAACATAAAACATTTAGAAAAATTTAGGATAACATTTTTGAAATCTAAGACTTGGTAACGAATTCTTAGGCATAACACCAAAAGCACAGTCCATAAAAGAAAAAACTGATCAATTTGACATCATCAAAATCAAAACCTTTTTTCTGCAAAGTACTTAGTTGAAAAGATTTTAGAAAACAAACTACAGAGTAAGAGAAAATATTTGTGAATATGGCGAAAGACAAATATCTAGAACATATATATGTATGTATTTCTAAATTTAACAGTAGAAAATAGTCAATCCAACTAGAAAATAGGCAAAATATACAAAGAGTTCACCAAAGAAGAAAGGCAAATGACAAATAAGCATGAAAACATGTTCAACGTCATCAGCTATTAAAGTGTGCAAATGAAAAGCACAATGCAGTATTTTTACACTCTTATCAGAATGGCTAAAAGAAAGTAGTGACAATTACCAAATGCTGGCAAAGATTTGCAGAAATTAGATCACTCATACATTGCTGGTGGAAACGGAAAACAATATTGTCACTCTGGAAAACCACCTGGCAGTTTCTTTAAAAACTAACCATGCAACTGCCATACAACCTGGCATTTAAACATCTGGGCATTTATCCCAGGAATATGAAAATGTATATTAACACTAAAACCTGTACCTAATTTACTTTTTATTTGTAATAGGCCCAAATTGAGGATAATCCAAAGGTCCTTCAAGAGGTTAACACAGCTGTAGTATATTCAGCCATATAAAGGACAAAATACTAATCCATGCAGCAACCTGGATGAATCTCCAGAGAATTATGGTGAATGAAAGAAAAAAAGCCAAACCAAAAAGTTACATGCTATATGACTCCTTTTACATGACATTTTTTAGATGACAAAATTATAGAAATGGAGAACACATTAGTGGTTGCCAGGGATTAAGGTTAAGAAGTCAGTGAAGGTGAGTGTGGATTGGGCGTGGCTATAAAAGGACCACATGAGAATGCTTGTCATGAACAATGTTCCATGTAATGTCAATATCTTGATTGTATACTGCACTATACATTTGCAAGATGTTGCCAATGCAGGAAGCTGGGTAAAGGGAACAAGATGTCGCTCAGTACTATTTCTTATAACTTCATGTTGATTTATAATGATCTCAAAAAAGAAAGAAACTACATATGTGGTTTGCCTTTTTGGCTCACATTTTATTATCTGTAAATTATAGTTATTTAAAAATAAATTATGGATAACAATGCATCTATATTAATCTATATCTATACTTATATTTTTAATTACAGTCATGTACCATATAATGATGCTTTTGTCAAAGAATTGCACATACAAAGGTGGACCCATAAGATTATAACACCTTGTTTTTACTGTACCTTTTCTAAGTTTGGATACACAAATATTTACCATTGTGTTACAATTGCCTACAGTATCCAATACAGTAGACTGCTGTATAGCTTTGTAGCCTGAGTAGGTAGTAGGCTGTACTGTCTAGGTTTGTGAAAGTACACTCCATGATGTTAGCAACTCAATGAAATTGTCTAAGGATGCATTTCTGAAAAAGTATTCCTGTCATTAAGTGATGCATGCCTATATTGGAGAAAGGTTGGGTTCCAAAGGCTGCTCTAACTTTGTAGGCCAAATAGAAATAGACCTACCCTTCGAGTCATTCAAATAGAATGCCATTTCCTTATTCACAGATGCACATTTCCTTGTTGAACCTCTCCCAAAATAGAACAATGTGTTCTGTGCTAAGGTATCTAATGAGAGTAGTAGCACTCTCTTTATCATCCCATAGGTGTTCCAAAGAA
Source organism: Pan paniscus (assembly GCF_029289425.2). Taxonomy (NCBI): domain Eukaryota; kingdom Metazoa; phylum Chordata; class Mammalia; order Primates; family Hominidae; genus Pan; species Pan paniscus. The sequence goes on from NC_073254.2 coordinate 173,672,129, forward strand.
CTGCTTAATGCCTTATTGCTTTGCCACTCATTTTCATTGGCAGAATTGAACCTTGAGCATGTACAATCATATGTTCTTGAGTAAAATTTGCTATTGGTAGCATTTTCAGCTTGCCTATCTTTTAACTTCTTGAACTTCCTCAGAATTAACATTTTACAAAGAAGTTTCTAACTTTGGGGATAATCCTTCAGGCCCACACTCAAAAATGTTATTTAATTAATTGCTTTCCTCACCCCTCGCTGATTATTGTTGATTAAATTATTTACATGTTGCATCATTTGCTCTGTTTTTCAAAATAGTTCTTACTCTGATAATTTTTCCCATAAGCCCAGGTAACGTGATTTTTCTAATTCCTTTGGGCTTTTAAATGAGCTCTACTTGCATTTTCATTTTAACTGCACTACCGATCTTATTAGCACTTTCAACCTTCTCATGGTTTTTCATATTCATTGGATGTGATGGGTTTAAATTATTTATAAAGCACCTCTACACTAAGGACAAAATGAGCACAAAGTATGATTAGAAACAGTGTGATAGAGGAGACAAAAATGACAGCATGCAAATTATAAGGCATTTGATGGCTGGCAGAGGTGATATTTCTCCTCAGGAAAGAATCTTCCTTCCTAGCTACGAAAATTCATAATTTGAAATGTCATAATGTAGGAGGAGCTTATATGGCCAATTTCATGAATCTGGTAACTAAGTTTTCTGGTTGCATTTAAATGAATAATTCCTTGACTTTATTTATATCTCATTACCAATTTTGATTCATTTTCGTTTATAGCCTGTTATTTAGAATGATGGCAAATTAAGAATATGGACCTGATTACTGTTTTTGTTTTTGTTTTTATTGTGGTAAAAAACACTTAACTTGGCCAGGCGCAGTGGCTCACGCCTGTAATCCCAGCATTTTGGGAGGCTGAAGCAGGCAGATACCTGAGGTCAGGAGTTTGAGACCAGCCTGGTCAACATGGTGAAACCCCATCTTTACAAAAGTACAAAAAATTAGCCAGGCATGGCAGTGGTGTATGACTGTAATTCCAGCTGCTTGGGAGGCTGAGGCAGGAGAATCGCTTGAACCCGGGAGACGGAGGTTGCAGTGAGCCAAGACTGCACCACTGCACTCCAGCCTGGGTGACAGAGCAACATTCCGTCTCAAAAAAAAAAAAAAGTAAAATAATGATAATAATAATAATAATAATAATAAACGAGTTCATCTTTAAGTCAGTTTTAGGAAATGATAGTTAATTTCATTTAAAAATCTCTTCTGTCTTCAGAACAGTTTCAGAAAATGATAAAGGTGGCAAATAAGATCATTAGCCTCAAATATATAAACACCAAAGAAGGCTTATGTGATAATTATGAAGTATCATGGAGATATTTACCTCCTTACTTTATTCATTACGTGAATCTATAAGGGTACTGGCCTGTAAGCCAGGGAACTAGAATTCTTGGGGGCATAGTACGAGGGTGGTTGTTTATCTTGTCTGCAATCTTCAATTTTCACAAGTGAATGCCCTAAATATTTAAAATAACAACAACAATGCAACAATAATGGCAACAGCAACAGCAACAAAACAACAATAATTTAAACACTCAACAATGCGACTTGGCTGAGCTGTCTTTCCAGTGCACCAGCATTTCCTTATTCTTCAGAATAAGGGATTTTTATTACCATCATGATAGCTGCTTTATGGAATATATCTGATTATATTTTTACAGTCCCAATACCCTTAGTTTTCCCGACTTTACCCATGAAAGCAAATAGAGCTGCTTTGCTCAGTCCTACAATCTAGATGCTGGATTTCACAAGTATGCCTGTTCGCTTGGGATATTAAGACATGTTGCTTAAATGTTCTTGTCCTCTTATTTATCAAGAAATGCATCACATTTGCATTTATTCATTTTCACTTATCCTAAGCATATAAATTGGTACTATTGCCTGACATATTATATATCATAAATCCAACCTGCCCCATGCTAAGCAGAGCACTCTCAAGCTTTCCACTACAGGAAAAAAATACATGAGACAAAGGAATTCAGGCTACATCATCCCAGTTCAACAGCTGAAATGATATTCTTCAACTGTTACTGCTTGAAGCACAGGTAAGGTGTCACCAAACTGTGGTTAAATTAATTACTTTTGATGGCTAGCTTTCCTTTTTACAAGTATTGTAATAAAAGTCCTCTCTTAAATTTCTAAATTACATTTTAATTAATGTAATTTAGTCAAGTTACAAAATGAATCATACAGGAAATAATGCAAGATAGTAATAAGAAAGTGAAAACCACCTTTAATCTATCCAAACAGATGTCTTACGATAACATTTTGGTGAACATGTTCCCAAAATGTTCTAGTAACACATGAACACATACATCTATATTCATAAAATGTATGAGATCATGTTATACATGCTATTTTGTAACTTGATTTTTCAGATAAGATTATATTATAAATATCTTTCCAAATTAATAGGAATAAAACCTATGTCTTAATGTGCAGGTTTATAATTTTTATTTTATCAATATCTCTTTCTATTTTTCACAAATATAATTTACACTGAAATGAACTTCCAATACATTTGTCTTTGAACTATTTCTTGGGGAAAGTTCCAGAATTGAAATTACCATACACTGAGCAGAAGTATCTCAGACTTTCCTTAAATCAGGGTTTACCAAGAATAAGTATCATTAATTATTATTCTTTTCTCATCTAGAGTACGAGATTAGTTTCTCATTATTGTAATAATTTACATTCTTTGATTTCTAGAATCAAATGGTTAAACCATTATTTTTGTCCAACTGAATTAATTTCATTTTATTTGTTCAAGTTTGCATGGCAATTTATAAGTGATGACCATATTTTAAGATATCACCTTTGTTTTATATACATGTACATATATATCTGTTATTATTTATCAGAATGTATTAGTTACATATTACCTATTATAATAGTTTATAAATTATCTGATTACATTATAAATGCTAATTTATTGATTTGATATGTGTTTACTTCATTATGTTTGGAGTTAAACATTTTTATATATTAGTTAAACATTATTCTTTTAAAACTTTTATATCATTTTCCAATTTTTTATATTGAATTGTAAGATATGTTATATGTAAGATATGTTATAATCAATTTATACCCAATTCTCTCTTGTCCTTTGATTTTTTTTTTTGGTAAAAATGTGGGCATACATAGTTTATCATCGCCATTCATCATTTAATTTTCATGTTATCATGCTTGTTCTTTGTTGTTTCTTCATGGCTTCTGGATTTAGGGCAATGATTTAATTCAAACATCAATAATAATAATCCTGTCCTTAGTTAAAATTTTGTTCATGATAGATAGCTTTGATTTTTAGAATGTTTAAATATTAAAAATATTTCAGCATAATGTTTTAAGTATTATCTTGATCACTGAGCTTTTTGGCATCCCCTCTAACTGTGCACAAGAGGTCAGTGAGGCACTTGCCTCATTCAGTTCATCCTAGCCTAGCCCTGGATTTGGAAGATCTCCCCTCTCAAAATTATAAAATTAATTACTTATGGGTTTTTAAATAGCTTTTATATTTTTACATTTAGTTATCTAAGGGCACCTGGAATCCTGGGACATAGAAGTAGCAAAAAAGGAATCTAGGTTTATATATTTTTCTCAATGGTTATCTTACTAATAGGCAAACCCACTAATTTAAATACCATGTTTAACAGGTAATAAACTGCTCATTTTTCTCTTTAGGAAAAAAGTCTTCAAGAAAAGCTGCATCTGATATTTTATTCATTAGTGGCTCCTTTACGTTTTTCCTGAGGAATCAGACTTCCATTAATTTTTCAATCTATTTTATTGCTCTTAATAAAATATTTCATACAGATAAAATATTGCATATTCATAAAATTAGTAACAATAAAAGGACCCCAAAGTGCCCATCACAGAGATTAAGATATAGATGATTATCCAGTCAATTGGTGAATTCATCCCTTTTGTCATTAACACCAACCTCCCCACCCCCATATATACGGCTATCATGAAGGGCTGTGTGTTTGTCATTCACTTAAATTTTAGCTTTACTATATACACATACATTACTGTATGTATTTTATATTTAAATATACAACATTCTACATATTTGACTTTACATTTAAAAATAACTATTTTTTGAACTAAGCGACATTTCTTTTGTTCAGCATTATATTTGTGGCATTTATCCTTTTGAAGTGGTAATTTATTCATTTTCACTACTAAATAGTATTTTAACACGTGAATATATGTCCAGTTTTCTTCCAATGACTAATGAGGCTGTATCTCATTTAATATCTTTATGATCACACCCTCATGTCACCTAAGAAGGCTCGTCTGTCGTCCATCTTTTGGTCCTTGAAAGTAAACCCTTTCCTAAAAATAAGCACCTGAAAGAGTAGGCTCACCTTTCAGGTGACTGTTTTCAAGCATAACAGAGGTTGTAAATGCTCCTGAAGGAGCTTCCCCTTTTAGTATCTTGAAGACAAGGAAAATACAGATGAAAAGGAGAAAACATAACTTCAGGGTATTAATTTATTTTTGTTCTTGGAAGGGGTTTAGATTTTGTCACTAATTTTCAAATTATCTCATGTAAGGCAATTTTTGTGATCAACGATGAGTAGAAGTGGCAAGTACATTTTAGCTTTCTCAAAACTTTCACCATACAAATGTTTCAACAGTATGTGAGATATTATGTAAAGTATATTTTCTACCATAAAAATGAATAAGACGATTAAAGAAACAAGGCTTATAAAGAAAAAGTCAATAATACTAAAGACACAAGTAGGTTATTTCATATGGTATTTAAATATATAACACCTAAATTAATTGTATAAAAGAGCAATTTTCTATCTATAAAAAACTTTCTAAAAGATAACACTATGAAAATATTCTAAAAAATATATAACTTTAAATGTGTAAGTGGTTAGATGTAGGTTTTACTTTTTAAAGTAGCTATCATGTAGGCATTCCTTCTAACCAAACATTTTCCAAGTTTTTTGGAAATTTGCCATAACTTTATCCTTTACCAATCAAATCATTTATCATGAATTGTACAACTGAAAACCAGACTTAATGTTTACTACTTTCTAAGTATGTTCATTTATACAGAGATGTAGAATTCAGTAATTACATTTATACAATTGGCAGGTTTAACTTGTAAACAAGTTTTAAACGTATATACAGAAAACATAAATTCAAAAATCTGACAAATGATAAAATGTATTCATTAGAGCTACTTTCAAATTTTTTGCTGCTTAGATGTGCCAAGTTCAAAAAAGACAGTCCGCATTTCAAATTATAAAATAATGATATTTAAATCAACTTATAATGAGCAAGATATGTAATTTGCATTGAACTTTCATTAAAAGGAATAATGTCTAACATTTAATGTTTTGCTCAAAAATACGTTATGTGGTTACAAAAATTTAATTTTCATTTTGTCATGAAATAGCTTAAGTTTGCTTAGAGAATACCATTTTAGTAACCCAATCCACTCCTGTCATAAATTTATATAAATCTAGTTTAAGTTAATTTTTATTTAATTCCTAAGCTCATTGATTCATCTAGACAACATTTTTTGAATACGCATTATGCTAAGAGCAATGTAGAAACCATTGTTAAGAAGGAAATGTAGGTGCAATTATTATTCTGGAAGATCAATCTATTGTAATAAACAGTCTAGGAATCAGGGAAAGAATTCTGATTTCATCATTTCATTAGTATGACATTCCATAATTTATTACATATCTTAACAATTTAATTCCTTGATTGATGAAATTGGAGAGATAAACTAAATAATCTCTAGTGCTTTTACATTTTCTATTTTTATAATGGTGGGGGTAGAGTAAATATACAATGTATCAAAGAAATTCTGAAATGATCACAGATGTAAGAAGGTAATTAAGTTGTAGGTACATATATTTGTAATTATGAACAGTAGGTGTTAAAAGAATAATTAAATTTTATCCTTAAAAACAATACTTGAATCTGATACAACTGTGTCCATCTTGAATTTTACTTTGCATTTGCTCAGGTTGCCTGATTGCTATGTATACTACGAATTAATGGTATATATTGATTCAAACACAATGTAAGTTTACTTCCTGATCATGGAATAGATAGTACCAATTGCTAAGCACGTCTAAGGGGTTAGGGGCTTGGTAGGCTAGGGGTGTACTTCCGTGCAATATTCCACAGATTCAGGCTGAACAAGGCTGTGTGATCTACTTGGGAGTTTGCAGGTGGTCCTGAAAAGATGTCCGTGATAAGCAGCCAGCTGGACAAAAGATCAGCAGAAACATCTCAGGGAAGATTTTATGAAACAGGCTTAGAAGTGATGCCTAGTATCCTAAGTACATTCCGTTAACTAGATGTAAGCCACATGCTCAAACTGAACTGGAGATACCTGGGATACGATGTTCTTGGGGAAAGACCATTTAAAAAATAGCTATCTGCTATGGAAAGAAGAACATGAATATTTGATGGACAGCTAGTAATCTTTGTCATATCCTTGATTTTTTAAGAAAAATATTTTTGAGAAACTCTGAAAGTTATTCTGTAAAACAGCAGTTTATAAAGTTTAGAATAGAAATATTTAATATTTATTTGATAATTTCTTAACAAACCCATAAGATTTTACCAAGAGTCAGATTATGTTTCAGAGTATGTTCTAACCAACCTAAGCAGGGAGCTCTTACCAGCTTTCTTTGTAAGGAAAAGTACTCCCCTGGTGAGTGCCTACAGTCAATTTACAGTTAGCCCTCTGGATCCATAGGCTCCCATCTGCAGATTCTACTGATACAAAATATTTGGGAAAATAATAAAAAATAATAATGCAACAATAAAAAATAATGCAAACAAGGCCCGGCACAGTGGCTCACACCTGTAATCTTAGCATTTTTGGGAGGCTGAGGTGGGAGGATTGCTTGAGCCCAGGAGTCAGAAACCAGCCTGGGCAACATGGCACAACTCCCTCTGTACAAAAAATTAGCTGGGTGTGGTGACACACAGCTACAGTCCCAGCTACCTGGGAGGCTGAGGTGGGAGGATCATCTGAATCCAGGAGGTCAAGGCTGCAGTGACTGCAGATTGTCATTGCACTCCAGCCTGGATGACAGAGTGAGACCCTGTCTCAAAATAATAATAATAGTAATACAAACAAAAATACAATAACAACTATATACACCGCATTTAACATTTTATTAGGCCTTATAAGTAATCTAGAGATGATTTAAAGTACATGGGAGAATATATATAGGTTATAAACAAATACCATACCATTTTACATCAGGGACTAGAGCATCCATAAATTTTGGTATCCACTGACTTGTCCTGGAACCAATCCCCTGCAAATACCCAGGGATGACTGTAGACTGCTGAAGCTTGACAGGAGGAAGACCTGTAGGTAGACCTTGACCAGGTCCATGGTCTGTCTCTGTCAGTGGTTTTTCAAAGACAGGGCTTCAGCCACACTATATTTTTCCAGGCAGGATGTAAGGAATATTCCTGCCCCTCCCATTTATCCCACCCTGATTTCCCCCATCCACCTTTTTACACTGAAATTGAAGCACTACTGAAGCCCAGGGTTCTAATCTGTGATGTGCCATGACATAACCTTGACAATTAAGCTTGATGAAGCTAAGTTTCCTCATTTGTAAAACAAAAAGATTGTTCTAAATGAACTCAGTGGTTGTTGCCAGAGTTAAATTTGAGTCACAAAGGGAAAACCAGAGTCAATAAGCAAAATTCTGTTCTGCTGATTTTGAGTCCTATTTTGTCGGATTCAAGACTTCAGCAATTCTTTTGCATTGCCAAAGTTAGCTAATAGACATCAAATCTGATTATGTTCTGAATACCCAAGCATTCTCTGCAGTTTGAAACGAAAAACACTTCACATCCTGTAATATTTCATATTGATATTGATTTTTTTCTTTCTAATAAACTGGGAACTTCGCTTAAGTTTGCAGAAATCAACAATTTTATGATTCACTGTAATCCTCCTTAAACCGATTTCTTAAATAACTGTGTCCTGTTTGGTTGGAAAATGTTATTGAGGCTGTAGAAGATTCGATGATGCCTGTGAGACTGATGAGTCATCACTAAATATTCTGCAGGGTAGGCTGGGAGCGGTAGCTCATGCCTGTAATCCCAGCACTTTGGGAGGCTGAGGCGGGCGGATCATGAAGTCAGGAGATCGAGACCATCCTGGCTAACACGGTGAAACCCCGTCTCTACTAAAAATATAACAAAAAATTAGCTGGGTGAGGTGGCGGGCGCCGGCAGTCCCAGCTACTCGGGAGGCTGAGGCAGGAGAATGGCGTGAACCTGGGAGGCGGAGCTTGCAGTGAGCCGAGATCGTGCACTGCCCTCCAGCCTGTCTGACAGAGCGAGACTCCGTTTCAAAAAAAAAAAAAATATATATATATATATATATATATATATATATATATATTCTGCAGTGTAAAACAGAAGGGGAAACAAGCAAATTTCTAAGCAATTCTTTTTTAACAATACTCACAAATATATGTGTGTTCATGCATAAATGCCCACATACACATTTCATTACCTTTCCCTAAACATTTCAGGTTGAACTCAGAAATGTAATTTTATTCTGAATAAATTAAATGTGTGTAAGTACACTAGAAAATATCACCTCAGTAGATTTACATCCAGATACGTTGTTAACAGAAGTCATGCTCCTTTTCCCTCCCTCGTGCACAATCCTCAATTCTTCCACTGAAAGAATCTATATGATAGTAGTGCCAAATCAGGTATCCCCATCTGATAATTACAGTGAGCCTTCCTTTAGAAATGTTTAGGCCAAACTGGAGTAAAATGGTGAACTATGTTTTAATAGAAGTATGCACATATATTTGTAGATGTGTTATTTAGATACTGTGTCTACATGCATTTTTAAACAGAATCATTACATAATCACCTGGGTTATTTACTTGTTCTTCTAGATTATAAGCTAGATTTCTCAGTCATTAGACCTATTTTTGCTGATAGAAAAAGCTCCACTCTGAACTGACTTTGCCTGGCTTTCATTTGGCAATTATCTGTTAACCTTGCCACAAAGACAGCTTTTAAGAAATTGGCACCATACTGTGGTTTTAATATAGTATTAAAAATGGTCACAATAAAGGTAATTAATAGAGCATCTTCAAAAGTTTAGCTTTTTTTTTTCTTTTTTAGCAGTCAAATGTTACAAAGATTTATGAAATAAAATATTACTATTTCTCTCAGTGCCATCCCCTGGAGGTGTCCAATGCTAACAGACTAGTATCAACAGTATCATTCTGCATCCACACCTTTCTTCATACAAACAAATGCCAGTATGCACACATGCATGCAAACACACACACACACACACACCCATGCCACACCACTTATTTATTGCTTGGCTGTTGTTCACTGAAGTATTAGGGCTAGACAGCAGAAAGATCATTTAGGAAAGTATTCCAACAGTTCTTATGAAAATGAAGTGGCAGTAGGATTGCGAAGTTGGAGAAAGATCAAGGAAGCAGATGGGAGACAGAATTGAAAGGAATAATGATTAAATGAGAAAGGGAGGTGGAGAGGATGAAACGTGCTGACGACTGGGTCCGTGCTCTTAACATTTTAAACAGAAGTAAAAAGTTATGAGCAAAGTCAATAAGAAAAGGACTATTTAATTTTGAATATGTTCATAGGAAAGACTAAGTGATTTTAAAACCATGGGAAAATAAGTTAAAGAAGCATTTAAATACTATGAGGAAACATCGAAGTCTTGTAATTGATAAAAAAGTTATGTCAAACTGCTCATACGCTTGGCTCAACATAATTTGAAAAATGATTAAAATGTCATTTCATTTTGCCACCACAACATAAGCTCCATATAATGTAACCAGATCATTAAAAGAATGGGACTGCTTAAATTAAATGACAAGTTTGAGGCTTAGAACATGATGCACTTAATTTTATTTTTTTCTTTGAGTTAAAAATATCAATGTTAATCAATTATGGCAAGATAATAACCTGACTTATACAATGATTTGATTTCACTTTATTGCCTTCTATTAATTCCACTGAAAATTTCATTTAAAATAATTGTTTTAATCCAAACCTGAGTAAACCCTACATATCTTTTTGCAAATGCACAAACCAATATTTTAGCCAATAAATAAGTTTTTACATCAGGGTCCATATTTACTCATTTTAGAAAACACAGCTTTTAAGTTTGGCTTAAAACACACATATTGTTTTTGCACAAAACAACATGAGGTAGCTTTGTCATCACAGAATGTAAGAATACAAATGGAATCAAGTTCTCAATAATTAGGGAGGGAGAAGATTGTTTCTACCACATAAAGTATCTCCGAGCAAATTCAAAAAAACCACCTACTGTAGGTAAACAAAGTGTCATTTAATTGTACTTTAGCAAGTGAAAGTTATTTTATACGGAAAGGAGATCTCTGTAGGTGAGTGCATCCTATTCCCAGGATAATCAATTTACATGTGGAGCAGAGATTTTATTCCCATCCCATTTGCCCCTTCAGCTAGACACTCTTGTATAGCAAAAAATATGTACAACCATATATAATGGTTCTTCTAGGGAAGGAATAAATAGTAAATTTGATTTTAAAATATAATGAAAAGTAGGATGCACTCACTAAATAGTTACGCAAATTAGAATCACTTCTATAAATTAAATGATAAACAATGTATATATAACAACTTCTTATGCAAATTAGTATTGCTTCTATAAACTGTTGACCCTGAGACTCTGAAAATATTACTGCATCCATGGGTAGTATAGTGTGTCCTTTCTTAACTCCCTGTATTAATCCAGTTTCTCCAGAGAAACAGAACCCATAGAAGGTTATCTATCTATCTATCTATCTATCTATCTATCTATCTATCTACCTACCTATCTATCTATCTATCTATCTGTCTATCTATCCTCTATCTATCTATCGAGAGAAAAAGAGAGAGAAGGAGAGAGGAGAGAGATTTATTTTAAGCAGTCAGCTCACATGATTGTGGGAGGAGCTGGCAAATCTTAAATGAGAGCAGGGAAGAGTTAATGTTGCAGTCTCAGTCTGAAAGTCTGGAGGCAGAGATCCAACTTCCTAAAGGGACCTCAGTTTTTTTCTCTTAAGGCCTTTAACTCATAAGATGAAGTTCAGCCACATTTATGGAGGGTAATCTGCTTTACTCCATGTCTACTGATTTAAATAATTAATTACACCACCACACTCCCCAAGTTCCATGAAATTTATTTTTTAGTCAATTTTCTCTAGAGACATATCCATTCTTCTGAAAATCTCAGTTCACATTAAGTATACTACTTCCCCCCTTCCCCTCTCTTTCCAAAAGCCCCAGTGGTACAAGTTTAAGTACATTTGATGAGAGTATAAATTTCTTTTCCAAAAACACTTCATGGATAACTAGGCATCAAAATGCTTCTCATAGATAAATTGAGAACATATCATTCTTTGTCTAAATCCATTTTAGAAGTACAGTTTTCAAATTTAATCAGTGCCTGCTTTAAAAAATACACATGTATTTTTTTCTTCTCTAAACCAATAGGCCATTAATTGAAATTTACTTTTCTCATGAAAATCGTTTTAGATAAGTGGATTATAGTTTTACTTTTAGACAAACATAATTTTTCAATTTTATCCTGAAACTTTGAAAAAAATATCTAGTTGATATAAAAATTAAAGATTTCATTTCTTTGTTAAATATAATTTAATGCAATCTATTTTTTTTTAAAAAAAAATCATCCTTGATACTGCTGAGAAAAACACTGTAATTCCAAGTTACAGTCTGCTGTTCTAAGCTTACATGGATAAAAAGAAATCCTGAAATGACAGAGCAAATTCAAAGCACAAGTGTGTTCTCATTCTACTTGATTCATTGGAAAACTCTTTAAAAATTTCCTTGAATCTTCCTGACTCTGGCATGTTTATACCTTGACCCCATAGCCACTGATTGCGTGAGGGATCTTGAAACTGCATATATTGATGGAAGATTTATTGCAAGAATTCCCCCCAGTTGTTCAAACTTGTTTAAATTCTTGTCCTTTGCAACATGACTTTTCAGCTCTTGACTCTGGGCCGTCCTCGTCACTTGCTTTTGTCAACAGGATGGTACTAAATGTGATCTAGAAAGAAACTTGGCAAAGTGCTTCCAAATGTTGCCTTTTGCCCCCTGTTGCTCTTGAAATTCAACCACTGACTAAAAAACAGTTTTCTAGATGTTAAGAGTCTCATGGCTATTCACACCCATCACCCAAGGCGACAGCCAGATATATTAGAGTGGCCATCCTGGATGGCCAGCTAAGCTACTAGCCAACCCTGTCAGCTTATCATTGACATGTTAACAAGTCCAGAAAAGATCAGTCAAACTTGACGATACAGGCAGATTTGCCCAGTTGATAAGTGAACTCATAACAAATGCTAAATTCTTATTGCTTTAATCACTGGGATTTGGGTTAGTTTGTTATATAGTAATAGCGAACATTTTACATGGACTTTGCTATAGTCCCAGACAAACATTTAAACTTATTCAACTGGCTTCCAGCATGAAGCCATGAATCTGATTCCAGCATGAATCTGAAGATTCCTCTGCAAATCAGGAGTACTGATTTAAATTACAAAGGACATCATATTGACAATACATTTCCCCAATTAACATCCAATCTTACCACTCACATGCAAAATACATGAGAGACTCAAACACTCATCTCCACTGTAAGACAGAATTTTGCCATTTTGCTTGTGGCTGGGACTACAGGCACACACCACTGTGCCTGGCTCATACTGTTTTAATTAGGGTAGCTTTGTACATGTTTTGACATCAGGAAGTGTGAGTCCTTTAGTTTTTTCTTTTCTTTTTTTTTTTTTTTTCCTGCAAAAAGTGCCATTTGGATTTTGGTAGGAATTGCATTGAAACTGTAGATTGCTTTGGGTAGTATAAATATTTTGACAATATTAAATATTCCATATATGAACAGGGAATGCCTTTCCATTTATTTATGACTTTAATTTCATTTAGCAATATTCTACAGTTTTCAGTATACAAGTCTTTTGCCTGCTTGGTTAAGTTTATTCCTAAATATTTTATTATTTTTTATGCTATTAGAAATGGTATTGTTTTAATAATTTTCTTTTTGGATTATTAATTGTACATGTATTTAAAACTACTAGGCCAGGTACAATGGCTCACGCCTGTAATCCCAGCACTTTGGTAAGCCAAGGTGGGTGGATAAGGAGGTCAGCAGATGGAGACCAGCCTGGCCAACATGGTGAAACCCCGTTTGTACTAAAAATACAAAAATTAGCTGGGTGTAGTGGTGCATGCCTGTAATCCCAGCTAATTCGGAGGCTGAGGCAGGAGAATTGCTTGAACCTGGGAGGCAGAGATTGCAGTGAGCCAAGATCACACCACTGCACTCCAGCCTGGCGACAGAGCGAGACTCTGTCTCAAAAAAACAAACAAATAAACAAAAACTACTAAATTGGAGGTGTATTTGGAGATGTATTTTGTATCTATAACTTTACTTGTTTATTGATTCTAATGGATAAATTTGTGGAATCTTATGGTTTCTAAGTGTAAGATCATATTATCTGCAAACAGATAATTTTACTTCTGCCTTCTCCATTTGGATTTATTTTATTTCTTTCTCTATCATAATAGCTCTAAGACTTCCAGTATTATGTTTAATAATAGTGGTAAGAGTAGGCATCCTTGCCTTGTTCTTGATCTTAGAGGAAAGCTCTCAGTTTCTCACCATTAAGTATAATGCTAGCTGTGGGCTTTTCACATGTAACATTTATTATATTGAGGTAATTTCCTTCCATTTCTAATGAGATGAGGTTTTGTACCATGAAATGGTGTTGAATTTTGTCAAATGCTTTTTCTGCATGATTTGAGATAATCATGTAGTTTTTGACCTTCATTCTATTAATGTGCTTTATACATTGATTTTCACAAGTTGAACTATCTTTTCATTCCAAGAGTATATTAATATTCCATTTGTTTATGGTTGTATAATTCTTTTAATGTACTTGTGAATTTGATTTGCTAGTATTCTGTTCAGAATTTTTGCATCAATATTCATCAGGGGATATTGGCCTGTTGGTTTTTTTTTTTTTTTGGTAGTATCTTTGTCTGGCTTTGGGTAATCTTCTTCAGTTTTTCAAAGACTTTGAAAATGATTCTGTTAATCTCTCTTTAATGATTGATAGATTTTGCCAGTGAAGCCATCTAGTCCTGGCATTTTTATTGTTGGAAGGTTTTTGTTTATTGATTCAATCTCCTTACTATTTATAGGTCTATCCAGATTTTTTATTTCTTCATGATTCAATCATGGCAGGTTTTACGTATTGAATTTATCTACTTCTGGGTTGTACAATTTGTTGGCCTATTGTTCATGATAGTCTCATAAATTCATTTTATTTCTGTGATATTGTGATGTCTCCTCTTTTACTTCTAGTTTTTGTTATTTGAGTCTTCTCTCTTTTATTTTTTAATTAGTCTAAAGATTTTTTATATATGTTGTTCTTTTCAAAAAACCCTTTCTTGGTTTTGCTGATTTTTTTATATTGTTTTCTACTCTGTATCTTGTTTGTTTTTGTTCTAATGTTTATTATTTCCTTTACTGATTATCTTATGGAAGTTCCATTGTATGTAACAAATTGCTTTTCTCATACTTCTTTCAGGATTCTCTCTGTCTTTGACATTTGACAGTTTGATTATAACCTGCCTTGATATTGGCCTTCTTGAGTGTATCCTAGTCACAGTATATTGAACTTCTCAAATGTGAATGTTCATTTCTTTCCTCAGATTTGGGAAGTTTTGGGCCACCATTTCTTCCAATAAGCTCTCTGCCCCTTTTCCTATTTTCCTTCCGATACATCCATAATTCATATATTGGTCTGCCTGATGGTGTCCCATAAGTTCCTTAGACTTTCTTCACATTTCTTCATACTTTTTTTTTTGTTCCTGTGAATGCTAATTTCAGATAATCTGTCTTTAAGTTTGATTCTTTTTTCTACATGATCAAGTCTGCTGTTAAACATTTCTAGTAAATTCTTTAAGTTATTGCATTATTCAGCTTCAGAATTTGTTTGGTTCTTTGATATAGTTTCTATCTCATTGTTAGTGCATTATTTTCCTGATTTTGTTTACTTGTCTATCTGTTCTCCTTTAACTCATTGAGTTTCTTTAAAATGGTTGCTTTGAATTCTTTGTCAAGTAGTTCATAGATCTTCACTTCTTTAGGATACTTTTCTGGAGGTTTCTTTTTCTTTTGATTTGATCAGATTTTCCTGTTTCTTCATATGTCTTGTTAAATTTTACTGGGATTTTGGCACTTAAAACAAAACAGTTACCTCTCCCAGTCCTCAAAGACTGGATTCACAGAGTGGAAGAGCTTCACTACTCAATCCAGCTTAATATTTTGGAGCCCTCTCCAACTTTTTCTGGAGACATAACTTCTCTTGGCTTGCAGATCTAACTTTCCAATTTGAAAAGTTGCAAAGTTTATTTTTTAGCAGCTCGTATTCTCTTCCTCCCTCTGGTGTCTGTCTACAGTAGTCCAGGCTCTACTGTGTTTCAAGAACCCACCAGTCTCTCCTTTGTTCTCAGAAGCCTCCAGCCATCCAAATTATGCCAGTTCTCCATCAATGCTACAAATCAGGCAAAACAGAAACCAGTTCCTTCTGCACCTCCCAAACACCAGGACATTGAACATGAGACCCACTCTTTACGTTTCCTCACAAGAGAATAGCTGTAAATTGAACCTTTTCTCCTGGTTATTCCTAGCTGTGCCAGATTAGGGAAGGGCCATCAAAGAGAAAATGCAACGGTTTTTCTTACCCCTTCCAATGTGACTATTCTTGGCTTTTTTGCTTGCTTGGAGGATTACAAATTCTTAACTGGTTTCTGAAGTTTCTATAAAAGCTTTTTGGAAATATATTGCTGTTAGATCAATTGTCTTTGGAGGAAAACGGTCTGGGGCTTTCTGTTCTACCAACTTGTTAACATCATTCCTCACATACAATTATCTTGCGTTAAAAAGTGTACCTGAATTGAAAATATTTTTTGTCTTAATACAAATATTTCTAATCTTAATTCTTAAGCTATCTAAAAACATTTTAATGTACACATTTATAAGGGAGAATTGCAACAAAATATTTCAATGGCCAAAATTAATTCAAGGTATATTGAATTTTATACAATTTAAAATTATTTGATTTCATGTTTCTTTACTACTTATTATTTAGTTCAGTTTGTGAAAGGAAAATAAATCTTGGGGTCACAAAATCACTAAGCTAAAGGGAAAAGTCAAGCTGGGAACTGCTTAGGGCAAACTTGCCTCTCATTCTACTCAAAGTCACCCCTCTACTCACTGAGATAAACGCCTATCCGATTGCCTCATTTGGAGAGACTAATCAGAAACTCAAAAGAATGCAACCATTTGTCTCTTACCTACCTATGACCTGGAAGCCCCCTCCCTACCTTGTTTGTCCCGCCTTCACCTTGAGTTGTCCCACCTTTCTGGACTGAACCAATATACATCTTACACATATTGATTGATGTCTCATGTCTCCCCAAAATGTATAAAACCAAGCTGTGCCCCTACTATCTTAGGCACATGTCATCAGGACTTCCTGAGGCTGTGTCATGGGTGCGTGTCCTCAACCTTGGCAAAATAAACTTTCTAAATTAATTGAGACCTGTCTCAGATTTTTGGGGTTCAGAGGATCCATGGGGTATTTCACAGTGTAACAGCCCTTTCAAAGTTTACTTTGAATGTACTTGTTTGATTATAATATAGTCTCAAAAATCTCAAAAGTCTAATGGACTTGTAAACTATTCAAATAAAAAATGAAGAGTAATATGTTTTTATACTTTTAATATTAGTTTTAGTTGATTATTTAAACCTTATATTTTAAAATATGATTAATATTAAAATGAAGAAAAAGATAACATTTTACCACAATATAGAAATTCTTATACAATCTTTATCTGTGCACTACACTAAAATAATTAAATGTTTAACTTATACCATATTAACTAAAATTGATAATAAACTATTTTTTCCACTAGGTAAAGTATCACAGCAAGGCTCATTTCATTGGGATGTTTTATTTATTTGTATGTTGCTTTCGTGTATCAAAACATTAAGCAATACAGGATAAGTAATGCAAAGTGGAATATACATCAAAAAGTGTATTTTATTAAACATTAGTTTTATTTCTAAGTTTTTTATTCTGTGGCTGTATAAAGCACAGTCATGCATTACTTGCTCTATTAAATCTATTTGTCTGAATAAATTTTGCAAGGGAGGAGTAGAGACCAACACATAATATAAGATTAAGAAGATTTTATTTATTTGTTGAATTTCCGAATCATTTAGCTTTATTTTGGAACAAGAGACGCAAAGACTGTCACTTATGCTCAAAGTGTAACATAAAATATTGCCAAGTTTGAATTTCATGATGATTTATTATGAATATATTTGCTTCCTCTTTTTATAATCCCCTTTAAATAACATAATGTGTTGAATTAATAAATTATCCATTTACTAAAAAATCAGTAAGTTATCCATAATGTATTGAATTAATAAATTATCCATATTAATAAATTATCCATGCCTGAATTGACTTTGCTAATAACCTCTTTATAACAACTTTAATCCTCATAATCAATGGGACTAAATAAAACAATTTTATCAAGTTGTACATTTGACAAGAACATTATGTAAGCATACACAGTCTGTGTATAGAAGATAATGGCTATAACACAAACTGGCTTTAACTTCCAAAAGAATTTTGGTTATAAGTGTGTCAGTTGAGAAAAATGACGAGACAGGTCTCAGTCATTTTAGGAGGTTTATTTGCCAAAGTTAAGGATGCACTCCCAGAAGACAAGTCTATCCCTTTCTCTGAAGATGGTTTTGAGGGCTCCAAATTTAAAGGGAGAAAGGAAGGAATTGAACCCCAAAAACTGGTTTCAAGCCAATCTCATAACTTCTATGACTTTTTCCATGAGATATTGGTAAAACTATTATATAACTTTGTCAAAGTTAACTTATAGGTTAAAACCCTATGTGTCTTAATGGCTCATCCATTTCAATTAGGTCTTCAAGATGCTGTATCTCCTATTATAGAAGAATTACTTAATTTTCATGACCACACTCTTATAATTGTTTTCCTAATCAGTTCTCCGGTTTTCTATATTATTTCCCTCATAGTGACAACAGAATTAACACACACTAGCACTACAGATGCCCATGAAGTAGAAACTATATGGAATATCGTACCTGCCTGCTATTATCCTAATTTTAATTGTCCTCCCATCTCAACATATCCTATATATGATACATGAAATTAATAACCCCTTTCTCACTGTCAAAACAATTGGCCATCAGTGATACTGAATTTATGAATATACAGATTATGAGGACTTAGGCTTTGATTCTTACATAATCCCTACAACAGACTTAAAACCAGGAGAACTATGACTCCTCAAAGTTGACAATCGAGTATTTCTCCCAATAGAAATTCCTATTGTGTATTAATTTCATCAGAAGATGTTTTACACTCATGAGCTGTCCCATCACTGGGCCTCAAAACAGATGCCATCCCCAGGCGCTTAAACCGAATGACCTTGACCACCACATGGCCAGGCCTTTACTATGACCAATGCTCAGAAATCTGTGGACCCAACCACAGCTTTATACCCATTGTTCCAGAAATGGTCCCCCTAAAATGCTTTGAAACCTGATCTATATCCATACTCCAATGTCACTGTAAAGCTAATTAGCATTAACCTTTTAAGTTAAAGATTGAGGATTCTGAACTCCCCTGCAGTAAAATGCCCCAACTAGACACATCCATGTGACTCATTACTATTTTATCCATAATCATAACTCTATTCGTCATTTTTCAATTAAAAGTCTCAAGTTTTATTTACCCTTTGAATCCCACACCAAAAGCAATTAAGATGCAAAAACACTCAACACCTTGAGAATTAAAATAAATGAAAATTTATTTGCCTCGTTCATTACCCCAATAAATATTAAGTCTACCTATGGCAATCTTAATTATTTTATTTCCCACTATGCTACTTCCCACCCTTAGCCATTTAGTCAACAACCAACTGACCTCTATTCAACAGTGACTAATCCAACTTGTATTTAAACAAATAATAACAATGCATAATATCAAGAGACGAACCTGATCCCTTATGTTAATTTCCCTGATTCTCTTTATTGGTTCAACTAATCTTCTTGGACTTCTACCTCATTCATTTACACCAACTACTCAATTATCAATAAACTAAGGGATAGCAATTCCTTTGTGAGCTGGAGCAGTGATCACCAGCTTCCACTTGAAGACAAAAGCTTTCTTAACCCACTTCCTACCATTTCCTACCACAAGGCACACCTATCCCACTTATCCCCATATTAGTAATCATTGATACTATTAGCCTATTCATTAAACCAATAGCACTAGCTGTACGATTAACAGCCAACATTACAGCCGTCCACCTACTAATGCACTTAATTGGAGGAGCTACTCTAGTATTATCAACTATTAGTTTATCCACAGCTTCAATTACACTTATTATTCTAGCTTTACTAACCATCCTTGATTTTGCTGTAGCCCTTATTCTAGCCTATGTCTTTACACTCCTAGTAAGCCTCTGCCTACACGACAACACATAATGATCCACAAAACTCATGCTTACCACATAGTTAACCTTAGCCTCTGACCGCTTACGGGAGCCCTTTCAGCACTACTGATAACATCCGGCCTAGCCATATGATTTCATTTTAACTCTACTCCCCTCCTGACTAACTCTAGGCCTATTAACCAATACATTAACAATACATCAATGATGACGTGATGTTACCCAAGAAGGCACATTCCAAGGCCACCACACATCAATCGTCCAAAAAGGCCTTCGATACAGAATAATCTTATTCGTTATTTCAGAGGTGTTTTTTTCCGCTGGCTTCTGAGCATTCTACCATTCTAGCCTAGCCCCGACTCCAGAACTAGGGAGATGCTGGCCTCCAACAGGCATTTACCCTCTTAACTCTCTAGAAGTCCCTCTCCTTAATACATCTGTTTTACTTCCACCTGGAGTTTCAATTACTTGGGCTCACCACAACTTAATAGAAGGTAACCAAAGACACATACTTCAGGCACTGTCCATCACAATTGCCCTAGGTATTTACTTTACACTTCTATAAGCCTTAGAGTATTTCGAAGCCCCTTTCACTATCTCTGGCGGGGTTTACGTCTCAACATTCTTCATAGCTACAGGCTTTCACAGGCTTCATGTTATTATTGGATCAACATTTCTTACTGTCTCTCTATTCCGCCAACTAAAATTTCACCTTACATCCTACCACTATTTTGAATTTGAAGCCACTGCCTGGTACTGGCACTTTGTAGACATAGTATGTCTATTCCTATATGTTTCTATCTATTGATGAGGATCTTACTCTTTTAGCACAAAATAGTACAATTGATTTCCAATCAATTAGCTTTGGTATTATGTGAAAAAAAGAGTAATTAATCTAACATTAGCCCTAGCAACTGACACCTTACTGACACTCTTACTAGTAACAATCACATTTTGACTCCTACAACTTAACATCTATACAGAAAAATCCAGCCCCTACGAATGTGGGTTTCACCCAATAGGCTCTACCCGCCTCCCCTTTTCCATGAAGTTTTTCCTAGTAGCCACACATTTCTCCTCTTTGATCTAGAAATTGCCCTACTACTACCCCTACCATGAGCTTTTCAGACAACTGACCTAAAATTAATAATTAGTACAGCCCTCATATTAATTATCATTTTAATCTTAGGCTTAGCCTATGAATGAACCTAAAAAGGATTAGAATGAACTGAGTTGATAATTAAAGTCAAAATAAATGATTTTGACTCATTAAATTATGATAGATTATAATTACCAAATGCTATTTATATTAATATTACATTACCTTTTATTATGTCTTTAATAGGGGTAATAATCTATCGATCCCACCTGATATCATCCCTACTATGCCTAGAAGGCATAATACTATCAATATTTATCATAAGTACTCTCATAACTTTAAACATACATTTCACACTAGCATCCATAATACCTATTATCCTTTTAGTTTTGGTAGCCTGTGAAGCCGCTGTAGGTTTAATCTTACTGGTTATGTCCTCCAGTACCTATGGTCTAGATTATGTACAAAGCCTGAATTTACTCCAATGTTAAAAATTATTATCCCAACTATTATACTACTTCCAATAACATCTTGCTCTAAGAACTCTATAATCTGAATTAATACAGCCTCCCACAGTTGACTCATCAGTCTCATCAGCCTGCTATTCTTCAACCAATTTAATGATGATTCATCCAACTTCTTATTAACTTTCTTTCCTGATCCACTGTCATCACCCCTTCTAATTCTGGTTACTGAATTCTAATACTGGTTACTGCCCCTTATAATTTTAGCAAGCCAATATCATCTATCCAAAGAATCACTCCTGCAAAAAAAGCTTTATATCTTAATGTTAGTTTCTCTACAGATATCTTTAATTATAACATTCACAGCCACAGAACTAATCACCTTATATTCTCTTTGAAGCCACGCTAGTCCCCACCCTAATTATTATTACTCGTTGAGGTAATCAAACAGAACGCCTTAACGCAGACTTATATTTCTTATTTTATACACTGGTAGGATCCTTACCTTTGCTCGTAGCACTTATCTATATTCAAAATGCATTCAGCTTACTAAACATATTAGTAACAACATACACTTCCCAAGAATTGGCAACCTCCTGATCCAGCAACCTTCTATGACTAGCATACATCATGGCATTTTTGGTAAAAATGCCTCTCTCTGGACCCCACCTGTGACTCCCTGAAGCCCACGTAGAAGCCCCCATTGCCGGCTCAATAGTACTTGCAGCAGTACTCCTAAAATAAGGCAGCTACGGAATGATATGGCTCACTCTAATCTTTAACCCCATGACAGAATACATAGCCTACTCTTTCCTCATGCTATCCCTATGGGGAATAATCATGACAGGCTCCATTTGTCTACGCCAAACCGATCTAAAGTCACTCATTGCTTACTCCTCCATAAGCCACATGGCACTCGTTATGGTAGCTATTCTCATTCAGGCAGCCTGAAGTTTTATAGGCACAACGGCCTATATAAAATGCTAGATGTTGAGAAGTACACAATTTTCATGTAAGAGGGGACTAGAAAGAACATATTCATGCTTTCGTCTGACTCAGTGAATCTGCATTTTTACATAAGGTAGCATAGACAAATAGGGGAAAATGCAGGGATTCTGTGTTTTTACATAAGCCAACAAAGATAAGTGGGGCAGGAGAACAATCAGATATGCGTTTGTGCCACGTGGGCAGAGGGGTGACTGCATCTGTAAAGATATAAGCTAACCATTTACCGTGCCATGGTGAATTTTAACAGAAATACTATAGGGTAAATATCTTGGAGCTAAGAATTTCCTTGTGGGCAAAATATGAGGAAGATGTGTAGCTTCTCATCTTGTAACCACCTTATTTAGGAACAAAAAGGGAGAGGCAGGTTTGCGTGACCCACTTCCCAGCTTAACTGTTCCCTCTGGCTTAATGAGTCTGGGGTCCCAAGATTTATTTTCCTTCACAAGTGTATGTCGTTAGAGAGTGTGAAAGAAACATTGGCAATCATCAACACCAAGAAGTCTATATACAAATAAGAACTTTGCATCGGGATAATATTGTATGTTAATGCTCTTAATTCTCCAGGGATGATTGAATAATAAAGATTACTAGTTTAAAATGAAGCATCTTAACTACAAGACAGAAAACTTTAAAATGTTATACATGGTGGAATATGAATTATTTTTCTTCAGAAAGAATGACTTCATTTTAATTTAATTTCACAGGAAGAACTGAGGTTTAAATACAATAGCTACCTCATCCACTTCAAAAGATTATTGAAAGAATCAATTAAGACAACATCTGACTTCATATTTGAAAAATAAAGGAAGACTTATAAACAGAAAGTACCATGGAAAGTAAATTTTTTTCATAATTATATGAACAATTGTCTCATTCATTCTAAAGGCATTCAATTAAAGGAAGTCCAGATAAAATGAAAATCAGTCCATTTTACACTGCTTATCAGCGAAAAATAATGCACGTTTCTAGCAATGATTTGATTAAACAATTTGAAAGGCTTTCAATAAATAATATGAATAGCGAAGAGTTTTTTATCCAAGACAAATGATAAAGATGATCGCTTGCCACTCTTATTTTGCGATTGATATTTCTACCAACAAAAGAAATTATTTCAGCAGTGCCCACATTTTTCAAGCATATCTTCTTGGTGAACTATGAGTCAGACAATGCTAGCTTATTCTTATTAATCAAATTTCATATAATGTCAATGTCAACTACTATGATTAATAATGTTCAAGTTGCCACAGTAATCTGGAAAAATAGACCTGATATTTTAAAATAATCTCTTGGACTATCAAACATTCTTTTAGTTAAAAATCAATCTTAATATTTGAATCAGTAATCAATATTTAAGTCTCTTTTT
Organism: Pan paniscus; assembly: GCF_029289425.2. Classification (NCBI taxonomy): domain Eukaryota; kingdom Metazoa; phylum Chordata; class Mammalia; order Primates; family Hominidae; genus Pan; species Pan paniscus. The sequence continues at coordinate 173,695,774 of NC_073254.2, forward strand.
CACTCCGAATAGATATTTATTGTTTTAATTATAACATAATACATCAATTTTAAAAAGTATATTTTAAATAATAATTGTTCAAAATATCTTATTTAAAACTGTCTTATTCAGTTCAGGCTGCTATAACAAAAATACCATAGACTGAGTGGTGTAAACCACAAATGTTTATTTCTCACAGTTCTGGAGGCTGGGAAGTTCAAGGCTTTCAACATCAAGGTGAATATTGATTATATTCCTAGTGAAGGCCCTCTTCCTAGTTTCCAGATGGAAGTCTTGTTGTGTCCTCACATGGAAGAGATTGGAGGGAAGTGAATTCTCTTGTGACTTTTCTTTATGAGGGCACTAATCCCATCATGAGAGCTCAGCTGTCATGACCTAATTGCCTTCCAATGGCCCCATCTCCAAATAACACCACATTGAGGATTAAGGTTTCAGAACATAAATTTGGGGAAACACAAACATTCAAGCCATAGCGACAATTAAACAAAATTTTAAATGCTATCAGGCAGATTCAACTCAGCTGAAGATCTTGTTATTTATTTGCCAGCTATCTGACACTCAGTGGTTTGCTTCTAACATGCAAAGTGATGGGATGTTTCATTCAAGATTAGGTAATAAAAGATGGTAGTTTTCATCTGGCTTGCATATTCCCTCTCTCCAGTCTCTGTCTCTGTCTCAGTCTGTGTCTCTCTCTCTCTGTGGCTCTTCTTTCATGCTTACTCCGATTAAGCAAGATGTGTTATGAGCTGCCGTATGAAGAAGTCCACATAGCAAGAAACTGAAGGAGGCCTTCTTACCAACAGACAGATAAGTACTGAGGACCCCACTCTAACAACCATTAAGGAACTACCAAAAACCATATGCGTGATCTTGGAAGTGAAGCCTTCCCCAGTCAAGTATTCAGACAGCTGCAGCCACCATTTGGATTCAGTTTTTTGAAGCAGAAGATTTATTCAACTAAGATATGCCTGGATTTATGACCCACAGATTGTTAATATATCTTAGTTAATTCAGGCTGCTACAAAACTGCCATAAACTAAGTAGTTTATTAAAAAACATAAATTTATTTTTCATAGTTCTGGAACTAGGAGGTCCCAGATCAAGGCAGCAACAGATTTGGTGTCTCAGGAGGAGGAACTGCTTCCTCATAGACACTGCCTTTGTACCATGTACCATGTCCCATGTACCATGTCCATACACAGTTGGAGGGGTCAGCTAGCTCTCTGAGGTCTCTTTTATAAGGGTACTAATTCCATTCTTGAAGGTTCTACTATCATGAACTAGTTACCTCCCAAAGACTCCACCTCCTAATATTGCCACCTTAGGGGTTAATATTACAACATCTGAATTTGGGGGGATGTAAACATTTACATCACAGCATAAGCTAATAAATATGTATTATTTTAAGCTGTTAAATTTGTCATAATTTGCTGTATAGCCAGTAGATAACTAATACTATCATGGTAATTAAAAATACAAATAGATGGCAGAAAAAATACAAATAGATCATTAATCACAGTAAATGTTACTGGAGTAAGCTAATTTACTGAGCAAAAGAGATTGAGAGAGGATGCGCAAGAGAGATTAGAATCCAGCTATATGAAGCTTACAGAAGTCATGTTTTGTGGAAAAAAATATACATGTTGAAAATAAAGGAATGGAAAAAATCATAGCAACTATTATACCTAGAAAACAAAAAAACTATATATGATATTCATATCAGGTATTATATTATACAAAATGTATTTATTTCAAGATAAACCCTAAATAATAATAAAAGGAAAAATCTGCTGAAAACTAAAAATAGGCAAGAAAATAACATTATGTATAAAGTATATAAAGCAGAAATTAATAAATGTGGCATGTGGGAGATGAAAGCTATTAGATGGGAGCTGGTCTGGCACTAACAGCTGGACCACAGTGTTTTCCTGTTGATGATAAACAATTTCACAGAATACCCGCACCAGACAAGACTGCAATGCACCAACCACAAAACTGATCAAACATGCCTCTCTCTTGGCTAGTGTGAAAAACTTTTGTTTCTTTGCTAATTAGTGTTTAGCTCCAGTTCATTCATCCTGCCTTCTAGATAAAAAATATAAGGGTTCAATCATAGAACTGCCTCCACTTTTAATATGATGCAATCCTGAGAAAAACCACAATTGTTTGAATTGTTCTACAAATCATTAACACAAGTTCAAATTCTGTAGCACACCCCTCCTAACATCCTATTACTGAGATACCACATCATTGCCGTAGTATGTTGTCTCTCTCATTGCACTGAGTCAACAAGCCCACATTTATTTGACTGTAGATTTGCTCCTGGTGGTCTTTGGATGAAGGGTATCAACAATATCTTTCGATATTTAACAGTTAAGGCTGACAATAATATCCATGATCTATTTTTAAGCAATTTATCATCAGTAAGCAAGGTACCTTTAAAAGCAGAAAAACCTTTAAAAGTAGAAAAAACAAAAATTATAATTAATGCAAATTGTGGCATCTGAGCTTTCTAATAAAAGTTGCCTATCAAACCTTCAGCCCTTGCATAAAAAAATGTTGATGAGGTGCTAATACATGCTTTAGGACTTAATGAGTTTAAACTTGATCAACATTAACCAGTTTCTTAATGAATAATAAAAATGCTACCATTTTTCTAAAATTTTGCAAAACATATTTTAGAGACATCAGCATTAATTAAGTTTAAATCAGCTAATTTTGGAAGTTGCTGGAAGCTTGCAGGTTCAATTTACCTTGTATTCTCTTTTCTTCTTCAACATTTTCTGTGACTCTACAAATGATTTACCAACAGAATAAAATGGCATGTTATTTGTCCCTATTTATTTATGTTAATTTCCTTTTCTTAAGTTTAAAGATTCATATTAAATAAATTATATATGGGACTCAGATATTATGGTACAGTTCATGGTAGTAGCATAGCCATGATTATTCTAGACTTTAATGTGTCTCCATAATAGCTTACTCTAAAGCCAATAATTTTTCACATTTTTTCTAAGCATTTAAAAAATAAAATTGAGATGAGTTATCTAGTGAGACTTTTTCCAATTGATTCTGTCTAAAATGTATTTTAATATGTTTCTAAATTTAACAAGTGAAAGTTTTTATAATTAACCTGTATCCCAATTTTTATGTAGTTTAAAATTTATTTTTAATATCTATTTACATTTAACAACTAAGAAAACAAGATTTTATACATTAATTGAGACCCTCAGCATAAAATCCAAACAGTTCTGCTGCAACCTGACATGAACTCCTAAAAATTTCCGCTCTAGGCAAAATCAATAATAAAATTTTAGAGAGAATAAGGAAAAATGGGCTTCGGAGCATAACACCAAACAACTTTGTGATATATAAAAAATAGGAAAAGAAAGTAATAAAAACTTTAGCATAATTTTACATATTTGATTGTTTAAAAATACATAACTACTATAGTAAATATAACATTTTACTTGGTGAAAAATTGGAAGTGGGTATCTGAGGGATTACAGGTTACGAATTTTTGTGAAGTGATGGAGGAGGGTAATCTGAAATCAGATAGAAATTTCCAGCACCAGATATGGATGGGCGTGGCTCAAAATATGCACAATGAACTGAGGTAGCTGGTAGGTGTTTGAGGTGAGTACATGTGTGTTTCTTACGTGTTTCTATGCCTTGGATTCATCCAGGTACAGTTTTTTGGTTCAGAGTATTTCTTGCAGATAAAATCAAGCATAAGTAAACATGAAATTCAAGTTATGCTCAAATGGTTCCCTAATATATTAGTCACATTGGACCAAATTTGTTTTCAAAATAGGAATTAAGGCAAAACTGACTGTAATATCTTTCTATTTGGAATGGAGAATTATAAAATGTGAAAGCTAATGAAAACCTCTGTCTTTTGTCTCATTTACCTATTTTTGCTTACTTTATGGTTCATTCTGCAATATGTCATATCCACAAATATATTTTGATATTTCCAGATTTTATTGACACTCCAGTGATATAACAGATCTGGGCTCAGAAACAAAGCACTTTTGATATCAGGATTTCTCTGACCTTGAACTTCCTGCCTTGCTCCTGAATACATTAACTTCACCTTATACACAGTTCTAGTAATTTGCCGTTCCCACATCTTGAGCCACATATAAAACAATAATGACACTCAGAATCAGCACAGGTAAAAAACCCTCACATAGGTGATCCACAATTGTCTAGTGGAGAAAAAGAAGGATAATGCCTTTGAGTGGTATGAATGTGCATCCCCACTATATATGTAGGGAACAGAACGCTAACTAGGATGATTTGATGCACTTATCAAACACTGAAGACGTAACTTTTCTAAAAATGGTTCTGTGACTTAATTATATGTTATAGATGTAATTATATGTCATAGATAATTACAGTCTTATAGATCAACTCTAGAAAAAGTATGTCATCATTGTCGGTAAACAATGCATAAAAAAGCTAAATAATCTATGTGTATTTTACTAACACTAAGATTTTTAAAAAGAATTAGAAGAAGACTAGAAGACTGGAAATAAGTATTATAAAAATTTAGCAATGATTCCTTTAAGTTGATTTATACAAGCTTAAATTTTTGGGAATTTTTCAAACTTTTTTTGTTTTTTTGTATCTTTATTTTTAATATTATTATTTTTAATTTTAGATTTGGGGGTACATATGCAGGTTTGTTACATGGATACATTGCATGATGCTGACGTTTGGGCTTCAGTTGAATCTGTCACCCAAATAGGTAGCTTTTCAACACGCAATAGGTAGACCCAATAGGTAGTTTTTCAGCCCTTTCTCTCCTCCCTTCCTCCCCGTTTTTGGAGTCCCCGTGTCTATTGTTCCTATCTTTGTGTTCATGTGTATCCAATGTTTAGCTTCCACTTATAAGTGGGAACATGCAGTATTTGATGTTCTGTTTCTGTATTAATTCACTTAGGCTAATGGCCTCCAGCTGCATCCACATTGCTGAAAAGGACATGATTTCCGTTTTTATGGCCGTGTAGTGTCCCATGGTGACCACATTTTCTTCATCCAATCCACCACTGATGGGCACCTAGGTGGATTCCATGTCTTTTCTATCGTGAATAGTGCTGCAATAAACATGCAAGAGCAGGTGTCTTTTTGGTAAAATGATTTATTTTCCTGTGGGTATATACCCAGTAATGAGACTGCTGGGTCACATGTAATTCTATTTGCAGTTCCTTGTAATCTCTTGATTTTCTCCTAGTCCATTTATCTCTATCTTGTCTTGCTCAAAATTTAAAACAATGAAAATAATGAAAACATGAAATTGTTTGCTGTGTTTGCTGTGTACAGTTTTGCCCAAGCATTGTTTTGATTTACTGGCTCTCATCAGCACTCCATGTTGAGAGGTCTGAAATTGAACTGTCTCCATTTTCCTATAGAGTCAATTGGGTAAAAAATTAGGTTAGAACCCACAGCCACTTAGAAGAGAATCAAAGCAATGCCATTTTAAAGTGGTTCTTTCATAAAGCCACCAAGGAAACATCACAAGCAGATAATGTATTACATTGCATTGCATATGTTGCTATTACAATATCTGTAACGGTTGATGCCACTGCTTTGAGGATATGAATTTTAAGATTGTTTTCATTTTAGAAATGTTTGCTATAGTACATAACCCTTTCAATGACATCCTCCTTTCTAGCAATAGTTTTCTCACTATTAGGCTGTATAAACTCACACTAAGTTTATTTTAATACTCCTTAAAGCGTATGCTCAGATTTTGAGCTCTGAATCTTGAGACTTTATAAAACTGAATTTTATAAAGACAATATTCTAATTGAACATTTTTTTTCCGTTTTAAACTTAATCTAACCTCCAAATATAAGTTCTTTCTTGAGACTAATATAACATTTTTAAAAAGAAAAGTTTATTCAGTTATGCTCAATGTCATTCCTACATACTTGCTGGAACTTTAAGAAGTTATGTAACAAAATCTTCATTTGAAAAACTATCGACTGAAACAAGACAGTATCTCAGTTCTGCAAGGAGAAGCAAATCAGTGCATTCTCTTAGAAAAGTGCTATTGATTGTGCTTCATATTTCAACAATCACTTTTTAATTTTTCAGCTAATATTTGATATCCAAAATTCCCCCTTTACTTTGAGATTATTCAGAACATCTAAGAATGATATGCCGTGAGACTGCCCATAACAAGATATGAGGAAAGGACATTTCTTCATGTTCTTTGAAACCCAAAAACTTAAAAAAAAAAGGCTCACAATATTTTAGATACAGTGAGATTTCACAGAAGAAAAATAATCTTTTTACAAGCTTTCCTGCTCTGTAAAAGCTCTGTGAGATGAAGCAAGAAACTGATGAAGCACCTAAGAAATAAGGGATGATTTATCTTTGTGATTTCTCTCGGTGATTATGATGAATGCTAATAAGACTGCAGAATGCAAATGAGATCATGTAAAACAACTTAAGATTTTATTAAAGGGAGGAATAAAGAAGACACTCAATGAATCACACAATGCATATAGACCATCTGGCATCTGGACTATCTTTTTATCTTTAAGATTAAGAACTAGAACTACAAGAGGAATTCTAAGTATGCCCCACAAATTTAAAGAAGGAAAAATAAGTAGGTCTCTAACAAAACATTCCCTGTAAGGTAGAAAAAAATAAACTGAAAAATGTAAAAGAAAGAAGAAACACTGGACAAAACTAATTAAAATGCAATAAATTAAGTCAAGCTATATTAACTTGTTTGAATTTCTAGTTACTTTGCCCATTTTCCTTGAAAAAGCCATCTGCAGTGGCTATTACTACGCTACACTTTACAACAAAATTGGTTAAGGGACTAGGAGGCTGAAATCATTTGTGGAGGGCAGGTATACCAGTTCACCTTACTGTTTGGTAATCTCAGAAGGCTGAATGCTTCAGTTTTAACCCACTTTCCCAGCTAATAGCTCATGAACAGTTTTCCCCTGGGGAAAAATTAACACTTTCTTTTTTTTCTTTTTTAAATACCGTAGTTTTATTATGCCTTTTATATGTTTAGATATACAAATGCTTATCATTGTGTTACAATTTCCTACAGTATTCAGTGTAGCAGTATGCTGAATAAATTTGTAGCCTAAGGACAATAGGCTACAACATTTAGCCTAGGTGCGTAGTAGGCTAAACCATCTAGGTTTGTGTAAGTGCATTCTATGTCATTCACATGACAAAATTGCCTAATGACACATTTCTCAGAACAGATCCTGGTTGTTAAGTGACACATGACTGCACACATTTTGAAAAATAGAAAAATCATTCATTCCAACAAGATGAATGTATGCCAAAATTGTAATACAAATTCCATTATTCATTGGATTTGCATTGTATTTTTTAAATTATACTTTAAGTTCTAGGGTACAAGTGCACAACGTGCAGGTTTGTTACATATGTATACACGTGCCATGTTGGTGTGCTGCACCCATTAACTCGTCAATGTTATCCCTCCCCCCTTTCCCCACCCCATGACAGGTCTCGGTGTGTGATGTTCCCCACCCTGTGTCCAAGTGTTCTCATTGTTCAATTCCCACCTATGAGTGAGAACATGTGGTGTTTGGTTTTCTGTCCTTGTGACAGTTTGCTCAGAATGATGGCTTCCAGCTTCATCCATGTCCCTACAAAGGACATGAACTCATCCTTTTTTATGGCTGCATAGTATTCCATAGCGTATATGTGCCACATTTTCTTAATCCAGTCTATCATTGATGGACATTTGGGTTGGTTCCAAGTCTTTGCTATTGTGAATAGTGCCTCAATAAACATACATGTGCATGTGTCTTTATAGCAGCATGATTTGGGGAAAATCATCTTGTGATGCAGTGATTAAGATATTGGAAACTATCACATTTAAATAAGTTTGTTTGTTGGTCTGTTCTCCACTGTTTTGCTGAAATAGTGTTAACAGCACTTCTTGATAGAGGCTCTGGTATGTGAATTCCACCTGCATTTAAATCAGCACGCGTTTTTTTCTTTGTCATTAAATTTTTAATATAAGAGGTCTGTATTAGTAATGTGTTAGTTTATTATAAGATCCAGTTATATGATTGCTCAAATTGCACACTACCCACCCCTGTCTTTTAAACCATATCAACTATAATGATACATACAAAAACAATGTGCAATAGTAATTATTAAGGATATATTAGATGTTTCTTGATTTTTTCTATTAAAAATGTGTTTATGGACTAGATAATTTAAGACTTTGGCTTTGGAGCTAGACTGCCAGGTGTTAAAGGTTCGTTTTCTGAGCAAATCACTTCACCTCTGTGTGCCTTAATTTCTCATTGGCAAATTGGGTTGGTATGATAATTAAATAGTTTGATTCATGTTAAGTGCTTAGAACAATGTTTGATACTATTTCAGCCCTCAACAAATACTAGTTATCATGAACTTGACTTATCAGATAGTTTTAAAAAGCACTACTTTGAATGGAAAAGATCTGTTACATACTAACTGCATGTAACTCATTCTATAAACATTGATTTTTTTCATGTGATTCAGTCAACGTCTTTAGTATAAAAAAATTACCAAGAAAAAAGCCATATACCTACAGCCAACTGATCTTTGACAAAGTTAACAAAAATATACACTGAGGAAAGGACACCCTATACAATAAATGGTGGTGGGAAAATTTGATAGCCCCATGCAGAGGAATGAAACTGGACCTGTATCACTCACCATACACAAAAATTAACTCAAAATGGAGTAAAGACTTAAACATAAGGCCTGAAGATATAAAAATTCTAGAAGAAAACCTAAGAAAAACTCTTTTGGACATTGGCCCAGGCAAAGAATTCATAACCAAGATCTCAAAAGCAAATATAACAAAAACAAAAATAAACAAATGGGCTTTTAAAACTAAAAAGCTTCTGCACAGTGAAAGAAGTAATCAACAGAGTGAACAGAGAGCCTACAGCATAGGAGAAAATAATTGCAAACTACATATCCAGCAAAAGGCTAATATCCAGAATCTTCAAGGAACTTGAACTTCTCAACAGGAAAAAGCCAATAACCCCTTAAAAGTTGGGCAAAAGACATGAACAGTCAATTGTCAAAGGAAAATACATAAGAAGCCAACAAACACATGAAAAAAAGTTCCACATCACTTATCATCAGAGAAATGTAACTTAAAACCACAAAGAAGTACCATTTTACACTAGTGAGAATGGCTATTAATAAAGTGTAAAAAAAAATGTTGGCGAGGATGCAAAGAAAGCAGAATGTACACCATTGCTGGGAATGTACATTAATATAATCTCTATTAAAAACAATATGGAAATTTCTCAAAGAACTAAAAACAGAACTACCATTCAATCCAGCAATCCCACTACTGAATATATACCCAAGGGAAAAGAAATCATTATATCCAAAAGATATCTGCACTCATATATTTATTGCAGCAGTATTAAAAATAGCAAATACATGGAATCAACCTAAGTGTCCATCAATGAATGATTAAAAAAAGAAAATGTAATAGACACACAGACACACACATGCACACACACACCCCCCACGGAATACTACTCAGCCATAAAAATATGAAATCATGTCTTCTGCAGCAACATGAATGGAACTGAAGGCCATTATCTTTAGTCAGATAACTTAGAAACAGAAAGTCAAATACCAGGTATTCTTACCTATAAATTGGAGCTAAATAATGTGTACATATGGACAAAGAGAGTGGAATAACAGACATCAGAGACTCAGAAACATGGGAGGTTGATTAGGGATAAGAAATTAATGAGTTCAATGTTATATTAAAAGCTCAGACATCACAACTATGTCATATATCCATGTAACAAAACTGCGGTTATAGCTTCTAAATCTATAAAGATAACATAAAATTGTAATAGAATAATATGAAAAGTTAATGGTTTACCCTGGATTATATTCAGTACATTTTTCTTCATTAGAAGTACAAATGCTTGCATCCCAATTAGATTTAAATATTTTACCTGATTTACTAATCTAATAGAATCAAATTAATTTAATAAAAGGTGTATGCCACATTTTTAACATTGACATGATAATAGCAAACCATGATTGAGTCTATTTTCCATTTTTGACAAATTATATTATTGCCTCTTATTTCTCTCAATATTAATGAGCCATATGCATCACAAATATAAAGTAAAACTAATATTTAAAAACTGTTTGCACTCACTTCAGCAGCACATATACTAAAATTGGAAGGATACAGACAAGATTAGCATGTTCCCTGTGCAAGGATGACATGTAAATTTGTGAAGCATTCCCTATTTTTAATATAAAAGTAAAAAACCCATCCAAAGGATAGCAACTTCAAAGTTTAAAGGAACATCAGCCCGTACAGATGAGAAAGAACCAGTACAAGAACTCTGGCAACTCAAAAAGCCAGAGTGTCTTTTTACCTCCAAATGGCCACACTAGTTCTCCAGCAATAGTCTTTAACTGAAATGGCTGAAATGACAGACATAAAATTCAGAATCTGGATAGAAATGAAGATCATCATGATTCAGCAGAAAGCCAAAACCTAATGCAGGGAATCTAAGGAATCCAGTAAAAAAATACAGGGGCTGAAAGATGAAATAGCCATTTCAAGAAAGAACCGAACTGATTTGATAAAGTTGGCAAACTCACCAAAAGAATTTCATAATACAACTGTAAGTATTAACAGCAGAATAGACCAAGCTGAGGAAAGAACTTCAGAGCTTGAATACCAATTCTTCAAATTATTTCAGTCAGACAAAAACCAAGAAAAAAAAATGAATAGAACCTCCAAGCAATATGAGATTATATAAAGAGACCAAATATACAACTCATTGGCATCCCTGAAAGAGAGACAGAAAAAGCAAGAAACTTGGAAAATATATTTGAGGATATTGTTCATGAAAATTTCCCTGACATTGCTAGAAAGGCCAACATTTAAATTCAGAAAATGCAGAGAGCCCTTGCAAGATAACATACAAGATAAGCATCTTCAAGACACATACTCATCAGATTTTTCAAGGTTAACATGAAAGAAGATCTCTACAAGAATTACAAAATACTCCTCAAGGAAATCAGAGACAACACAAACAGATGGAAAAACATTCCATGCTCAGGAATAAGAAGAATCAATATTGTTAAAATGACCATGCTTTCCAAAGCAATTTACAGATTCAATGCTATTCCTATCAAACTACCGATGACATTTTCCGCAGAATTAGAAAAAATTATTCTAAAATTCTATGGAACCAAAAAAGAGCCTGAAGAGCCAAGGCAATTATAAGCAAAATGAACAATGCTGGAAGCATCATATAACCCAACTTTAGATTATATCACAAGACTACAGTAACCAAAATGGTATGATACTGTACAATAACAAACACATAGACCAATGTAACAGAATAGAGAGTCCAGTAAGTGTAAGCCCATACACTTACAACCACGTGTTCTTTAACAAATTCAACAACAACAAGCAATGGAGAAAGTACTCCCTATTCAATAAATGACACTGGGATAACTGGCTAACCATATGCAGAAGACAAACTGAATCCATTCCTTAAACCATATACAAATCAACTCAAGATGGATTAAAGACTTAAATGTAGGCTGGACGTGGTGGCTCATGCCTGTAATCCCATCACTTTGGGAGGCCGAGATGGGTGGATCACCTGAGGTCAGGAGCTCAAGACCAGCCTGGCCAACATGGTGAAACCTCGTCTCTACTAAAAGTACAAAAATTAGCCTGTCATGGTGGTGCATGCCTGTCATCCCAGGTACTCAGGAGGCTGAGGCAGGAGAATCGCTGGAACCTGGGAGGCAGAGGTTGCAGTGAGCCAAGATCATGCTACTGCACTCCAGCCTGGGTGACAAAGCGAGATCCCCATCTCAAAAAAACAAAAAAAAGAAGACTTAAATATAAAACTTAAGACTATAAAAACTCTGGAAGAAAGCCTAGGAAATATCATTTTGGGCATAAGAATAAGCAAAGATCTTATGACAAAGATGCCTAAAGTAATTGTAACAAAAACAAAACTTGACAAATGGAACCTAATTAAACTAGAGACCTTCTGCACAGCAAAAGAAATCATCAGCAGGTTAAAGAGATAACTCACAGAATGGGAGAAAATATTTGCAAACTATGCATCTGAGAAAAGTCTGATATCTAGAATCTATAAGGAACTTAATTTTACGAGCAAAAAAAGAAACAACCCCACTAAAAAGGACATGAACACACTATTCAAAAGAAGATATACACAGGACCAACAAGCATAGGAAAAAATCCTCAACATCACTAATCATTTGAGAAATGCAAATCAAAATGGCAAGAAGATACCATCTCACACCAGTCAAAAAATAACAGGTGCTGGTGGGGCTGCGGAGGAAAGGGAATGCTTAAACACCACTAGTGGGAAGATAAATTAGTTCAGCCATTGTGGAAAGCAATTTGGTCATCTCTCAAAGAACTTAAAACAGAATTACCATTCAACCCAGCAATCTCATCTTTGGGTGTATATACTCAAAGGGATATAAACCATTTGATATGGTTTGGTTCTGTGTCCCCACCCAAATCTCATCTTGTAGCTCCCATTTCCCACGTGTTGTGGGAGGGACCCAGTGGTACATAATTGAATCTTAGGAATGGGTCTTTCCCATGCATTCTCATGATAATGTATAAGTTTCATGAGATCTGATGGTTTTAAAAATGGGAGTTTCCCTGCACAAGCTGTCTTTATTTGCCTACTGCCATCCATGTAAGATGTGACTTGCTCCTTCTTGCCTTCCACCATGATTGTGAGGCCTCCCCAGGCATGTGGAACTATAAGTCAAATAAACCTCTTTCTTTTGTAAATTGCCCAGTCTTGGGTATGTCTTTATCAGCAGTGTGAAAACAGACTAATACTCCATTCTACCATAAAGAAACATGGACTTGTATGTTCATCACAGCACTATAAACAATAGCAAATACATGGAATTAACCTAAATGTCCATCAACAGTAGACTGGATAAAGAAAATGTGGTACATGTACACCATGGAATACCACACATCCATAAAAAAAAAGAATGAGATTATGTGTTTTGCAGCAACATGGATGGAGCTGGAGGACATTATCCTAAGTGAACTAATGCAGGAATAGAAAATCAAGTGCCACATGTTCCCATTTATAAGTGGGAGCTAAACATTGAGTAGAGATAGACACAAAGAACGGAACAGTAGACATTGGAGCCAATTTGAGGTGGGAGGGTGAAAGGAGACTGAGATCAAAAAACTACCTGTTGGGTACTATGCTTATTATGTGAATGACAAAATATTCTGTAGCCAAACCTCCACAACTCGCAGTTTACCTAAATAACAAACATGCACATGTACCCTTTAAACTAAGCAGTATCTTAAGAGAATAAAAATGAAGATTAAAAAGTGTTACCTTCCTGAAAAGCAAGGAATTTTCCTTTTAATTTACATATGAGTTGAAGGAAAATTAGTCTTAAATTGGTCTGTTTAGAAATGAGAAGTAAAAATCTGAAGTAGGAGGATAATACAGAGATGAGACAAGTTTGAGGCACATTTGAGACATAAATAGGTGTCCTCAGGAAGTGACTGAAAATGATGAATTACAGTGAGAGAGGTAATAGAGAGTAGTAGTTAAAATTAGCCTTGGCTGTCAAATGAAATGATGATACAATTTCAGCTTTGCCACCTGATAACAATAACACTATAGGCAATTGGTTTAACCTCACTTACCCTCATTTTCTTTTATTGTTACATGGAGTGTTTGGGATGATTAAATAAGATAATGTTCCCAAATCATTTAATGATCCCTGGATTACAGTGAACATTCAATAATAGGTAGATATTACATTTCTGACAGTGATGCTGATGGTGATGGTAGTTGTCATGGCAATTAGAAAACAACTGAAAGCTTTCAGTTTAGGGCACTTTGTGATATAAGGTGATAAAAGTAATCTGGAATTTTGGATATATGATAACTTTAATGTCTGTAGGATATCTGGATTAACCTAGAAGAGATTATCCTAAGTGATAAAAATTCTGGATCACCACTGAGCAGGTAATATCTGGCGTTATTACCCAAGACAAGTGTGTTAAATGAGACAAAAATAAATGACCAGGAAACATTGACATTGATTGCATTTAAAAAGAGAAAAGAACTCTCATGGAGTCAGAAAAAAGATAGAAGATAATATTATCAAAGAAGCCAAGGCAAAATAATTTCTTGATTAAAAGATTAAACTGCAATAGTGAAGACATCTCAAGAGAGTGAAGACCAAGAGGAAATCATTGGATGTGGCAGTCAAGACATCCATTAATTATCATGACAGCCTGTTTTTTTTTTCTTTTGAGTGGGGATGAATAAAGATAAGTTAATTTTGTTGATGCCTGGATAAAATATTTAAAAAGATGGCAAAAATAGACTAATCTTCAAAACAATCTTCATGTTAGCCCTATTTTGTATGTGAGAAAAACAGAAGCAGAGAAAAATTAAAATACTCACTTGTGATCACAGTTCATAAGCAGTGGAATCAGCATTAAAATCTTGTTTTAGAGCAGTTAAAAATCATAGCTCTCATTAATATATTCTATTTGCAATTAATTTCAATGAGATTAATTTGTCCACATATAATGAAAAGCTAATTTCTCTTGGCTTATAGACAACGTTCTAATCTATTGGGTTAGACATTAACTTTAGTAGGAAGTGATTGATTTTCAAGGGGAGAAATTATTCTAAAATTCTGGCAAAATTTCATTTAGCCATAGGTAAAAAATTAGATCAGGATATTGTTTTACTATGGGTGCCACTTCAAAGGAAGAAAAATTTTTTAAACAGGGAACCTGTATCATTGGCCAAAGAAAACTGTTTCTATAATTCTTGACACTATGTCAGCTCTGAATCTGCACCTTGACATGCCTAGTACAGTCCAATTAAATGGCACCTGTTCTTTTGGGGTTTCTAAAAAAGCAATTATTCTTAGATTTTTGTTTATTCCCACCCTTCCTCTAACCCTGAAAGTAGTTGTTCATCCAACCACAGTAATGATGATGACAGGATAATTTCATCAAATTGATCCTAGAGACTATATGATTAAATCTCACAGACGGTTTGGAGGGGTCATTCATTGGCTAAACTGTTTTAGAATTTCTCTAATTCATCAGGCCTGTCCCAGACCAGTTATTAAAGCACAGAAATGCCAGAATCTAACTTCCACCTAAGGCTCTTTCATTCTCCAAGACTGTAACTAAATATGTGGTACCTGGTATTTTTTGTGCTGAAGAGAAATGAGGGAAGATAACAGGATGGAGATGAGGACCTTCAATTTTCCCAAAAAGTTCTATAGGTAAAAGTAAAAAACAAAAAAATAATAAAATTAAGCTTTATAGGGGACATTTTAGAAAACAACACATACTATTGTCTTTGAGGAACTTGGGCCTTTTGCATGTTTAAAGGGACAAGAAGACCCCAGGCTTAATACTTCCATGTCTAAGAGAGTATTTTATTAGTCAATTAATAGTTTGTGTCTGATATTTAAAAATAAGCATTAATTTTAACTTACATATAGAATGGCATGACACACAAACTTTTTTTGTATATTCACTATCTTATTAGAGCCTGCCAACAATTTAATAAAAAATCTAACCCCCTACAAAAACAACAGTTCTGGATAAATTAACAGGCTTGTTTTCTTTTGTTGTTGTTGTTTATTACTTTATTGGGATAATTTAATAAGTACATAGGACAGTAAGAAAATTGTACAGTTCAAATACACATATTTGTACTCCTAAATGAACATTTTACCGATACATGTAAAATGTGCAAAAACAGAGAGAATCTCACAAACATAACTATGAGCAAAAGAAGCTAGAAACAAAGGATTACATATTGTTTGAATTAATTTATGACTCAATGACAGGCAAAACTTATTTATGCTAATATATACGTTACAGTAGATATACAGTAAGAAAATTGTACAGTTCAAATACACATATTTGTACTCCTAAATAAACACTACCTAGGTTAGGATACAAAACATTCCTATTACCTAAGAATTGTCCCTTATGCCCCTCTATGCCAATAACTCCCCGTTACCACTCTTATATTAGCATAAATAAGTTTTGCCTGTCATTAAGATTCATAAATTAATTCAAGCAATATGTAATATTTTGTATCTAGCTTCTTTTGCTCATAATTATGTTTGTGAGAGTCTCTATGTTTTTGCATGTTTTACATGTATCAGTAAAATGTCTTTTCTTACTGTTGCATACCACTTTTTTTGTCCCTCCCCAGCCCCCCACCCCGCACAGGCCCCAGTGTGTGATGGTCCCCTCCCTGTGTCCATGTGTTCTCATTGTTCAACTCCTATTTATGAGTGAGAACATGTGGTGTTTGGTTTTCTGATCTTGTGATAGTTTGCTGAGAATGATGGTTTCCAGCTTCATCTATGTCCCTGCAAAGGACATGAACTCATCCTTTTTTATGGCTGCATAGTATTCCATGGTATATATGTACCATATTTTCTTAATCCAGATAGTTTGCTGAGAATGATGGTTTCAAGCTTCATCCATGTTCCTGCAAAGGACATTAACTCATCTTTTTTTTTTTTGAGACAGAGTCTCGCTCTGTCACCCAGGTTGGAATGCAGTGGCTCAATCTCGGCTCACTGCAAGCTCTGCCTCCCGGGTTCATGCCATTCTCCTGCCTCAGCCTCCCGAGTAGCTGGGACTATAGGTGCCCGCCACCACGACCGGTTAATTTTTTGTATTTTTACTAGAGACAGGGTTTCACTGTGTTAGCCAGGATGGTCTCAATCTCCTGACCTCATGATCTGCCCACCTCGGCCTCCCAAAGTGCTGGAATCACAGGCATGAGCCACAGCACCCGACTGAACTCATCCTTTTTTATGACTGCATAGTATTCCATGGTGTATATGTGCCACATTTTCTTAATCCAGTCTATCATTGATGGACAGTTGGGTTGCTTCCAAGTCTTTGCTATTGTGAACAGTACCACAATAGAATGATTCATAATCCTTTGGGTATATGCCCAGTAATGGGATTGCTGGGTCAAATGGTATTTCTAGTTCTAGATCCCTGAGGAATTGCCACACTGTCTTCCACAATGGTTGAACTAATTTACACTAATTTACACTGCCACCAACAGTGTAAAAGTGCTATTTTTCCACAACCTCTCCAGCATCTGTTGTTTCCTGACTTTCTAATGATCGCCATTCTAACTGGAGTGACATGGTATCTCATTGTGGTTTTGATTTGCATTTCTCTAATGACCAGTGAAGATGAGCATTTTTTTATATGTCTGTTGGCTGCATAAATGTCTTTTGAGAAGTGTAACAGGCTTGTTTCCAAAGAAATAATTCACTCTTTGTTTATCCCACATACACAGTTGAGTGTCAACACTTTATGCCAGGCAGTATCCTGGAAAGCAAAGATTCAATAGTGAACAAAATATACAAACTTCCTAATATAATAGAATTTATAATACAGTTTGCATACTGGGAAAGAGAAGAAAAAAATGCAACTACTAGAAAATCAGATAGAGATAGAGAGAAAGGGAAAAAATGTAAGTAATAGAAATTCAGATTTTAGGTGAAAAATAGGTCAGGTGCGGTGGCTCACACCTGTAATCCCAGCACTTTGGGAGGCCGAGGCAGGTGGATCACTTGAGGCCAGGAGTTCAAGACCAGCCTGGCCAACATGGTGAAACCTTGTCTCTAGTAAAAATCCAAAAATTAGCTGGGTGTGGTGGCGGGTGCCTGTATCTCAGCTACTTGGGAGGCTGAGGCACAAGAATCACTTGAACTTGGGAGGCAGAAGTTGCAATGAGCTGAGATCACACCACTTCACTTCAGCCTGGGTGACAGAGCAAGGCTCTGTCTCAAAAAATAATAACAACAGAGGCTAGGGGAAAAATAAAGCGAGGGGCAGAGGGAGAAGCATATGGAAGGGATGAAATGGGTGAGGTAGGTGAAGTTGTTATTTAACATATCTATGAATTAGCCATCTAGATGAGCAGGAGAGTGAATGAAGAGAGAAAATGAGATTGGTTTCTGAAAAGACTTATAAGATTACTTGAAGTCAAAGGTCATAAATTTAAAGTGAAACCAATCATCACAGTTGTGATTTTTAAACTATGTTCCCCCCTGCAATAGGAAGCAAGTTGTAATTCAACCAGGGATGTTAATACAGTAATATACTAGGTATGTCCAACCAAGAAAGGCAGGACAAAAGATTTGAAAGTACATGCAATGGAATGATGACCAATTAAGTATAGATCAAAATCAAGTTACAATATTATGAAAGTCAGGGTCCTGGAGGCAGTAAACTAGAACAGAAAGTATTGAGGTGTTTAATATTTTATAGATGGAGTGCAATTATTGGTTGTAACATAGCATTCGGTATGAACTTGGCAGTAAGAAGCTAATATGGAATGGAAGTCAAGATTATTAGCGTAAAAACTGTCAAAGAATGAAGAGCATTGGGTATTGAATGTATTATCTAAATGGATATTGAGGTCACCAAAAAAGTATGAGGTAACGTTGGGTAGGGTTGGATTTAAAAGCTAAAATCTTCACACAATGAGGGGGACCAAGGGTATGCTCTTAGACTGACTAACTCATGAATGGAGAGCAGTCTTTGAAAACTGAGGCATATACTACTGGAATGAACTTCCAAGCAGTGAGTTTTTAGAAAGAAAGATAGTGAAGAAAGGAGCAAAGAGGAAATATCTATTCCAGTACCAATCCCACAACAATAGTAAGAGATAAATCACCTACCCCTTAAGACAGCTAGAAGGAAAGCAGTGTTATTGGAGGGAATAGTTAGGTTTTATTTAGAGTAATACATTGAAACCATCTAGAGAAGAAAGGGCATAGAGAATTCTTTTATTGATCATTAGTTACAGAAGGCAAAGTTCATGGTTTTGAAACCAGCCCAATTGTTCCATAGAACTCTTATTTATATTTTTTTGAATAAACATAGAAATGGACCCTCCCTGGTCCTAAAACTTGAAACTTACATTTGCCATACCTGAATTCCTCGCTCAGGCAAGGAGCTGAAAGTTATCAGATAGCTGTATGCAGGCAATGAGACACCAGACTCCTCATCCATCATGATTTCTTCCTTACCCCTCCTTAATTCCTGTTTTCCTGCCTTCCTTACTATATAAACCCCTAATTTTAGTTGGTTCAGGGAGATGTACATAAGACGATTCTCATTGGCATTGGCTGAAACACTGGAATAAAGGCTTCTTCCCTGGAAACAGGACATGGACTGAGAACCCTGGCATTTCAGTGACAGTTTGGTATGCTTAGCAAGGAGTGAAGAGAGGAGCCATGTGAGGATGTATAGACTCATTTGAGAATGAAGTACATGTGATGACCTGGAAGATGTAGGTTGATTATCAATGTAAAGAGGAATAAAATAGAATGAGAAACCAGTCCTAATGGTCATGGAGACGGGTTGCAGTAGTGAAGCTGTTTAAGTTGAGAAGGGAGGCAGTGGAGGTATGAGGATGTGAGGTTCTTATCAGGAATTGGCAGAATGCTGAAGCTTCTTCCTTCTAGTTGACATAGTTCTGATAGCTGTGGGAAGGGCATGTTGCAGACAGCACAGAACACAGAGAACTCCTATCTTAGGAAATGATTCCAAGGTGCAGAATATACCTTTCTTATATGACTTTTGTTTACTCAGGTTCCAAGCAGAACAGGAATAGCACAGACCACCATGAACTAAAAGGGTATGTCCAAGTAAGTTTTTTTTTTTAATACTTTAAGTTCTAGGGTACATGTACACAACATGCAGGTTTGTTACATATGTATACATGTGCCATGTTGGTGTGCTGCACCCATGAACTCGTCATTTACATTAGGTACATCTCCTAATGCTATCCCTCCCCTGTCCCGCCACCCCACAACAGGCCCAGGTGTGTGATGTTCCCCTTCCTGTGTCCAAGTGGTCTCATTGTTCACTTCCCACCTACGAGTGAAAACATGCAGTGTTTGGTTTTTTGTCCTTGCGATAGTTTGCTGAGAATGATGGTTTCCAGCTTCATCCATGTCCCTACAAAGGACATGAACTCATCCTTTTTTATGGCTGCATAGTATTCCATGGTGTGTATGTGCCACATTTTCTTAATCCAGTCTATTACTGATGGACATTTGGCTTGGTTCCAAGTCTTTGCTATTGTGAATAGTGCTGCAATAAACATACATGTGCATGTGTCTTTATAGCAGCATGATTTATAATCCTTTGGGTATATACCCAGTAATGGGATGGCTGGCTCAAATGGTATTTCTAATTCTAGATCCTTGAGGAATCGCCACACTGTCTTCCACAATGGTTGAACTAGTTTACAGTGTAAAAGTGTTCCTATTTCTCCACATCCTCTCCAGCACCTGTTGTTTCCTGACTTTTTAATGATTGCCATTCTAACTGGTGTGAGATGGTATCTCATTGTGGTTTTAATTTGCATTTCTCTGATGGCCAGTGATGATGAGCATTTTTTCATGTGTCTGTTGGCTGCATAAATGTCTTATTTTGAGAAGTGTCTGTTCATATCCTTTGCCCACTTTTGGATGGGGTTGTTTTTTTCTTATAAATTTGTTTGAGTTCTTTGTAGATTCTGGATATTAGCCCTTTATCAGATGAGTAGATTGCAAAAATTTTCTCCCATTCTGTAGGTTGCCTGTTCACTCTGATGGTAGTTTCTTTTGCTGTGCAGAAGCTCTTTAGTTTAATTAGATTCCATTTGTCAATTTTGGCTTTTGTTGCCATTGCTTTTGGTGTTTTAGACATGAAGTCCTTGCCCATGCCTATGTCCTGAATGGTATTGCCTAGGTTTTCTTCTAGGGTTTTTATGCTTTTAGGTCTAACATTTAAGTCTTCAATCCATTTTGAATTAATTTTTGTATAAGGTGTAAGGAAGGGATCCAGTTTCAGCTTTCTACATACAGCTAGCCAGTTTTCCCAGCACCATTTATTAAATAGGGAATCTTTTTCCCATTTCTTGTTTTTGTCAGGTTTGTCAAAGATCAGATGGTTGTAGATGTGTGGTATTATTTCTGAGGGCTCTGTTCTGTTCCATTGGTCTATATCTCTGTTTTGGTACCAGTACCATGCTGTTTTGGTTACTGTAGCCTTGTACTATAGTTTGAAGTCAGGTAGCGGGATGCCCCCAGCTTTGTTCTTTTGGCTTAGGATTGACTTGGCAATGAGGGCTCTTTTTTGGTTCCATATGAACTTTAAAGTAGTTTTTCCCAATTCTGTGAAGAAAGTCAT
This sequence comes from Pan paniscus, assembly GCF_029289425.2. Taxonomy (NCBI): domain Eukaryota; kingdom Metazoa; phylum Chordata; class Mammalia; order Primates; family Hominidae; genus Pan; species Pan paniscus. The sequence continues at coordinate 173,717,081 of NC_073254.2, forward strand.
TGGTAGCTTGATGGGGATGGCATTGAATCTATAAATTACCTTGGGCAGTATGGCCATTTTCATAATATTGATTCTTCCTATCTATGAGCATGGAATGTTTTTCCATTTGTTTGTGTCCTCTTTTATTTTGTTGAGCAGTGGTTTGTAGTTCTCCTTGAAGAGGTCCTTCACATCCCTTGTAAGTTTGATTCCTAGATATTTTATTCTCTTTGTAGCAATTGTGAATGGGAGTTCACTAATGATTTGGCTCTCTGCTATTACTGGTATATAGAAATGCTTGTGATTTTTGCACATTGATTTTGTATCCTGAGACTTTCCTGAAGGACTTTGCTTAGGAGATTTTGGGCTGAGACAATGGGGTTTTCTAGATATACAATCATGTCATCTGCAAACAGGGACAATTTGACTTCCTGATTTCCTAATTGAATACCCTTTATTTCTTTCTCCTGCCTGATTGCCCTGGCCAGAACTTCCAATACTATGTTGAATAGGAGTGGTGAGAGAGGGCATCCCTGTCTTGTTCCAGTTTTCAAGGGAATACTTCCAGGTTTTGCCCATTCAGTATGATATTGGCTGTGGGTTTGTCATAGATAGCTCTTATTATTTTGAGATACATCCCATCAATACCTAATTTATTGAGAGTTTTTAGCATGAAGGGCTGTTGAATTTTGTCAAAGGCCTTTTCTGCATCTATTAACCATGTGGTTTTTGTCTTTGGTTCTGTTTATATGCTGGATTACGTTTATTGATTTGTGTATGTTGAACCAGCCTTGCATCCCAGGGATGAAGCCCACTTGATGATGGTGGATAAGCTTCTTGATGTGCTGCTGGATTCAGTTTGCCAGTATTTTATCGAGGATTTTTGCATCGATGTTCATCAGGGGTATTGGTCTAAAATTCTCTTTTTTTGTTGCGTCTCTGCCAGGCTTTGGTATCAGGATGATGCTGGCCTCATAAAATGAGTTAGGGAGGATTCCTTCTTTTTCTGTTGATTGGAATAGTTTCAGAAGGAATGGTACCAGCTCCTCCATGTACCTCTGGTAGAATTCGGCTGTGAATCCATCTGGTCCCGGACTTTTTTTGGTTGGTAAGCTATTAATTATTGCCTCAATTCCAGAGCCTGTTACTAGTCTATTCAGGGATTCAAATTCTTCCTGGTTTAGTCTTGGGAGGGTGTATGTGTCCAGGAATTTATCCATTTCTTCTAGATTTTCTAGTTTATTTGCATAGAGGTGTTTATAGTATTCTCTGATGGTAGTTTGTATTTCTGTGGGATCAGTGGTGATATCCCCTTCATCATTTTTTATTGCATCTATTTGATTCTTCTCTCTTTTCTTCTTTATTAGTCTTGCTAGCGGTCTATCAATTTTGTTGATCTTTTCAAAAAACCAGCTCCTGGAGTCATTAATTTTTTGAAGGGTTTTTTTTTGTGTCTCTATCTCCTTCAGTTCTGCTCTGATCTTAGTTATTTCTTGCCTTCTGCTAGCTTTTGAGTGTGTTTGCTCTTGTTTCTCTAGTTCTTTTAATTGTGATGTTAGGGTGTCAATTTTAGATCTTTCCTGCTTTCTCTTGTGGGCATTTAGTGCTATAAATTTCCCTCTACACACTGCTTTAAATGTGTCCCAGAGATTCTGGTATGTTGTGTCTTTGTTCTCGTTGGTTTCAAAGAACATCTTTATTTCTGCCTTCATTTCGTTATGTACCCAGTAGTCATTCAGGAGCAGGTTGTTCAGTTTCCATGTAGTTGAGCGGTTTTGAGTGAGTTTCTTAATCCTGAGTTCTAGTTTGATTGCACTGTGGTCTGAGAGACAGTTTGTTACAACTTCTGTTCTTTTACATTTGCTAAGGAGTGCTTTACTTCCAACTATGTGGTCAGTTTTGGAATAAGTCTGATGTGGTGCTGAGAAAAATATATATTCTGTTGATTTGGGGTGGAGAGTTCTGTAGATGTCTATTAGGTCTGCTTGGTGCAGAGCTGAGTTCAAGTCCTGGATATCCTTGTTAACTTCGTCTTGTTGATCTGTCTAATATTGACAGTGGGGTGTCTTACTCTAGGGAGGATTTAGCCCCACTATTAGAGTTTGTTATTCTGGCATCTCTACTGAATTCACTGAGCTACGGATGAGGCTTCCCACCATGACTAGTTAGTACTCCAAAGCACGCCAGCTCTGAGATATACTCAAGTCGCAGCTCTTCAGTTGCTTTTGTGTCAGGCCTTTTTGAGATCTAACCCTTAGGCTTAGATGCACGTCTTTGTATTCAGCAAAACCTCAAGACTCGCTCTTTGCCTAATTTCAAAGCATGTTAACCTATACATGCATACTTCATATTTAGCAAAGATGCAAAGCTCTTCAAAGACCCTGATACAAAGTTCGGGAACTTATCTGTAGAGCCATTTCAAGTCTGGAACCTTGGCCAGCTATATCCATTCACCTCAGTGTCACTATCTACAATCTCTGTTTCCTAGATTCAGTGGGACCACCCTACTCCCCCTGGCCTGGCCATCTCTCTGGAGTGTGCTTTCAGGAATAAAGTCTGGGGCTATCGAAGGTTCACCTAGTATTTTTATTTTTCTCTTTCCTCAAGGATCACAGTCATGCCATGCTTATTTTCCAATATCTGCACCTATGGTTTCATATCTTTTGCCCAGATTTCTTATTTTTGTTACAACACAAAGGTAAATCCAGTTTCTGTTACTCCACCATGGCAAGAAGCAAAAATCTCCTTTTAAAAACGAAGAAAACTAACACTAACACACACACGCAAAACTAGAGGTCATTTCTAAATTATAGGACTTTTACCATGCCTAAAAACTGATCATGGCATACAAATGCATTGTCTCTGATTACCACTTGCCATGGTGAAATGACCTCTCCATAATAGGGTCAGTAATTGAGATGAAAGGACTCCTTACAGAAAGCTTAATTAAAAACAGAGAGGTATGTTCATTGGAGTAGGAGAGCATTGACTTGGCATCTCCCAATCTTTTAGTTCCATTTTTTTGTCATGAAAAATGACAATTTTGTTCATGTGTAAACCTCAACTTTCATAGAAAATTGCATTCTTGTCTTTGGATACTGTAATAAATGATGTTAAATATACATATTTTTCAGATTGCTATTGAAATATTGATAATCAACTAATTTGTTCCCACTTTCTTGAATGCTACTGCATTTTGGGCTATATTCACATTTGTCAAGTACTTTTTAGCTCACCAGTAAACACTCTAGTTAAGAGATGAAATTATAAAAATACCTTCTAGGATTTTCTGCTGCTTCTATTTGTAGTTGTCCCTAGTTCCCTCTGAAACCTTCTTAATTGTATTGCAGAGTTTCAAGAACTTTTTTGTAATTTCTTACATAGTTAAAATGTCAGAAAACTCAAATACAGTCATAATTTTTATTGACTAAAAAAGGCAAACTTACGAAATCCTGAAACTAATTATGCCTTTTCTATAGCCCTTGGGCATAAGAGAGAATTCTGTCTTTTTGAGGATTTTCATAGCCCTTTTATATCTTTTTTAGATAATTTTTTTTTTTTTTTTTTTACTATTTAGAGTCTTTGAGTATGCCCCAAATTAGCATCATCCAAGGATGGTTTTTTTAAAAAATGCTATTAAAGTACAAATATAATCTTTGTGATTTTGTATCACCTTATGGAAAATAAAAACAAAAAATAGCACTATACAAAATAATATGATGGAAAATATTTTTATATACTGATATAAGTACTTTTTAATGTCTCCATGTATAGAAATGAAAAAAACTTGATAGATCATCACTCATTTATAATATTTATAGAAATCAGGTTTTTTTTGACAGATTATATTTAGCAGCAAAAACAATCCTCAGCAATAAATTAGATTTCAGATTATTTATCTGCTGTTTTCTGACCAAATGTAACATTTAAATCTGTTCTGGTTAAAATTTTCTTTTTTCAGAATCTTCACCTTCTTCCCTTTACCCTGTTTTCTAAAGAAACAGTAAAGATGAATAATTGCAGTCTATATTCCTCAAGCCAGACAATCATGATATGTTTCAGGCATTTGCATTTAATGTCAGTTCTTGTCTAATTAGGAACATAGTAAGCACATGTGGCAGACTGCATTATTTGCCCCAATCCTTGATGTCTTTTGTACATGATTTTGCAGTTACTTTCATTAAAGCAAGCTTGTCCAACCCACGCCTCATGGGCCGCATGCAACCCGGGAAGGCTTTGAATGCAGCCCAACACAAATTTGTAACTTTCTTAAAACATTATGAGATCTTTTTTTCAATTATTTTAAAGCTCATCAGCTATTATTAGTGTTAGTGTACTTTATGTGTGGCCCAAGACAATTCTTCTTCCAATGTGCCCTAGGGAAGCCAAAAGATTTGACACCCTGCATTAAAGGATCACAACAGATTTTCCCACTCTTTGACTTTGGGTTCAGTCATATTACCTGCCTTTAGACAATGGGACAGAATTACTGACATACCAGTTCTCTGTCTGAGCCTGAAGTGTCTCCCATGTTTCTGTCTGCACTCTCAGGCATCCACTGCCACTGAAGTGTACCTCAGCTAAGGGGCTGGAATTTGCACTCCTACTTCTGCTCTTTAAAAACCACTGCCAACACTGCTGGAGCTCCCTGATATGCAAAGGAGAACCCAGAATGGTGAGAATGCAGCTGGGAGCCAAGAGAACTGGAGTAAATGACCCACATTCTGAAATTCTTCTATGAGGAATTTTACACGAGGGTCCATATTGTATCTAACCACTTAAATTCATCCATTTAAACTCACCCTCGCCTTGCATAAATTTATCATATCTCTGCAAATCATGCCTATACCCAAAGTTTCCTTGATCAGTAAGCAAAGTAATTTTATTTTATTTTATTTTATTTTTGCCAGTCCGATAACAACTCCTTCTCTGACCTCTGGCTTATGTTTGCCTTGTTTCTTCTGATATCTACAATGAATCAACAATGAGTTCACAACACAAGGAAATAACTTGGCTCTGTCCAGAAAACATCAGGTGTCTGATTGACTGTTGTCTATTATTGTTGGTTGTAGCTTTGTTGTTTCTTAGTTTAACAAGGTTTCTATGCCTAAATGCAAGTGGAACCAGAAAGAGATTAACTATGGATTGTTAAAAATAAAACTATTTTTGCTGTGGTTTCGTAACAGTATGGCCTGAACATAATATAATGGTGAGCAATATCACTACTCAAAGTGTCACTATTATTTGTCTGGATAGCTAAATAACATTTAAGGAATGTCCATAATATTTTAGATTGAAATTTAGCAAATATTCTTTTTATACAGTGTAAAGTTAGCTATCACAATTTGCAGGTTGTTTCAATGGACATTTAATGAGTTGAAACCTTGAAGCACAATTAAAAATAAAAAACACTTGCCTCTCAACCTATAGCTGTTCTGCTGTATTGATCATTAATAATTAAATACCATGTCCCAAGCCACTCTTTCCAAGGAGGCACTTAATGGAAATAAAAAAAGGAAGCATCCAAATGCTAAAAAAGTCACATCTTTAATGTCAAGCTTGCAGTGACTCATCTTCCTTCTTGTGCCTGTGACCGTAGTCGGCAGAGCGTTCAAGGCAAAAGAACACCGATTTGCTTGCCAAGAGAAAGGTGAACGGAGTTGCAGATGTCTAGGATAACAATCAATATTTAGAGAGAAATGCTCCAGAGAAGAAAGTATCTTCCTATATCTCCTGTCCCAGCCAATCTCCACCCCCTTGAACCCTCTCAGATAGTAGAGGAGCCAGTTCCTATTCTCTTGCATTAGCTTTAGAGAAGAGGTGCTCAAAAACACCAGGAGGCTTTTTTTTCACCTCTCTATATCGCCAAAATACCAGGAGAAAGGTTTTCATTTTCTCATCACAGAGCTTCTCCCCAGTCCTGAACAGCAGGGCTCTGTGCACAGATGAGATTTTGTATTAAACTACTCGAATAGGAATTGTGTATTTTATAAGGAGGGGATACATTCATTGATTATGCATTCAAGTTGCAGTTTTAATACAACAGTAAAGATCCTTGCAGAGAACAGCACATTTAACTTGTTAGAAAATGTAAAAATTATTTCGAGGTTCCTCTGAGTCATTACTCTGAATCATACTCATCTTTTCTTTTGCCGCACAAGTTACAGTTTATGAAGTATTTGCATTAAAAATATTCGTTCATCAATCTTCTAGCCTGTATGTTTGCCCATCTGAGGAATGCAAGTTGATCACATTACTGTGGAATAATGATGTGTCAGATTCTCCTTAAAATGAAACCATTTGTCATCTTTATGAATATGATAAATTATATTCTTGTTTTTAATATAATCTTTGGGGAATTTCTAACAATTTTACTTTGATAATCTTGTTGTAATATTTTTCTAGAGGCAGTATTTAGCAGTGATTCTGGTTCAAGATTGTATTTTAATGTTATTTATTCTTAAACAAGTATTTACCAAAGAGATGTAAGAAAAATTGACATATCATATGTTCACATATATGACTTTTCTTAGGGACAAATCACATTTGTCATTTTCTATATTCATAGAGATTTGTGTAACAATGATACTAATAGTTAACATTTACTAATGAGTTAAAATACTGTGCAATCTACTTGTTTTAAATAAAATAATTTATATAATGCTGACAACCTTTGAGGTAGGTACTAATATGGTCAACATTTATCAGATGGAAAATAATCTCAGTGACTTTTTTCCCAAACTTTTGACAGCTACTTAGTATCAGAGAGTCTATGTTCATTAATTCTAAAGAATTAGGAAGAAAACCAAATCCAGGTTAGAAGCCAATAAATAAGTGGAGAAAAGTTTAAAATCCAGAGCTAAAACCAGAAAATGGCCAAAGCCAAGAAGGTAACTGAAGGCAGGATTATAAGGCCAAACAACTGAATTTAAGCTGGCCTATTTGTTTGCTGAAAGCTGCTTTTCAAGGACCAACCCAATGCCTTTCAAATTAATCTTGCAAGTTACTCAGAAATGCACACTTGTTTTTAACAATACAATCTCTAGCCATAGTCATATGTAATAACTGTCCAAATAATTACATGTAAAGGTTATACTATATGGGTCCTTTTACAATGGTAACATGATTAAAATGGGGAACCCTTTAAAAAATGCAGGAATTTTCCTATAGTAGAGATAGCCACTCTTACATGATAACAAAATTTGGGGTAACTAAATTGATGAAAAGGATATGATGATTGGCCAGGCGCAGTGGCTCACGCCTGTAATCCCAGTACTTTGGGAGGCCGAGGTGGGTGGATCATGACATCAAGAGATAGAAACCATCCTAGCCAAAATGGTGAGACCCCGTGTCTACTAAAAATACAAAAATTAGCTGTGTGGTGGTGCGCACCTGTAGTCCCAGTTACTTGGGAGGCTGAGGCAGGAAAATCGCTTGAACCCAGGACACGGAGGTTGCGGTGAGTCGAGATCGCGCCATTATACTCCAGCCTGGTGACAGAGCGACACTCCATCTCAAAAAGCATCTACAAAGAGAAAAACAAAAGCCATATTAAGGTCAGGTGATCAGGGGCCAATTCCCAGGCATATTGCCACTTAGTCACTTTAAGCAAATTATTTCACTTCCTCGGGTCTTTGCTGTTTTTAACATTAAAATAAGAGCTGGTGATGATTTCTTTCACTTTAAATAATACATAATCTTCTAACTTTTTAAAATTAGTTTTTCAGATAGAAGATTGTCATACATTTTTTATGATGTGTAGATAGATACCTAGTGACATGAGACTGCTGATCTAATCAATGGTAAATCTATACTGATTTAATCAAGAGACTGAAATTCTTGAATAAAAATTGACCTAGGAAGTAAATGTTCCCAAAGCAGCATTAATTCATTAGTAATAAGTAGTTCCATTTGATGGAAATGAGTTTAATAGTGATGGGAGGAAATGTGACTCTCCAAGGAAGTCTTTATATAAGACTGTTTTCCCAGTGAACAGTGAAATATTACAATCTAGATGTCAACAATATATCTTTCCTTGAGTTACTTTCCTTTCTTTCTCATTCTTATTGCATGCATAGCTCCCAGGTCCACCAAATTGTTGTCTCAAATTTGGATGTCCTTTCATCATGGAATTCAGAAGCCAGAAAACCTAGATCTCTACTCTCGGTTGTCACTACACCTTTCAGGTTCTTGGTTTTCTTGATTTTAAAAGGACTTCGATACTTAAAATGCTTAATTCAGTGTGGACATAAAAAAAATATGATCTGATGCATTATGTTAAAAAAACAAAGTGTCTAAGCATTAACTTGTTATTCATCATTCAGTTATCAAAATCGAACACTTACTGATTACTTATTATTTACAAGATACTGTGCGAAAAAAGAGCAATATGATTCCTGGTCATGGTGATCTCTCCATTAAATTAGAAAAACTAACTGCAGTTGAAATTCAGTGGGATAAATGCAAAAACAGAAATGGTAAAATGCCCAGCATAAACAACAACAACAAAAAATGTACTTAACTATTTTAGTGGGAAAGGGGTGGCTAAGGAAAACTTTCTGAAAAAGCTAATTCTGAGTTGGAATTTGAAATAAAAAGATATTTTCCCAGGAGATAGGAGAGAAAAGACATTTGTGGAAAGGCAAGGACTGTGAAAAGCACAATTCAGGGATGTGCAATCATTTTCTCATTGCTGATGTTTCCAGGTTGATGGGAAGTGGCAGAGGATGAAAGTGTGAAGACTTTTTGCCTTGTAGGTGATAAAGACTCAATAGTTTTGATGCCTGTGTTATGATCTAATAATATGTTTTACAAAGGGATGTGGAATAAATACAATGGGTTATTTTTATTTTTCAACTCTTTATTCTTCCATTGCTTAATTTTGTACAACTTTTTATCAGCTACTTTTTACTCATTATCTTTGGTGTCTCAAGTCTACCTTCACTATTTCCTACATTTTAGTTCACACTTCAACCCAAAAAATCATCAATGCATATAAGGAAATGCCTATAGGCATTTTGTTCTTTATATCAGAAAGGAAGATAAATCAACTTTGAATCATGAATGTATCAACTTTGAAGACTTATTTACCTCTTATTATCTCCAATACACTGATCTGGATGCTGAGGTAATGAGAGGACTCATTTTTCAGAGAGGCTATTTAATAAAGAAATGTCAAAGTCAGTAGATGACTAGAGGCAGCACCTGGACATGGCACAGTGGAAGCACAGCGCCTCAGCCACACATATGCCTGGCAGAGCATAAGCAATGCTTGGAAAAGGCAGGTTGGGTCTACAAGCAGATGAGTAAGTGGGTGAGCAGATGTGGACATAGAAGAAGAAGGGCAAACACACCAAGCAGTGAACACAGATTATATAATAGTGTGCTTAAGTGTCTCATGCAGATGTTTATATTTTGCTATGTTCTTCTCTCAGAGTTCAGAGAGATTTGTTTGGTATTCCTAGAATTGACTTCATCCATTCTTGAAAAAAAAAATAAAGAACCGAATTACTAGTAGTGTCTACTGCTTAGCATTCAACTGCTATCAGATCACATTCTTCACCAAATCCGGACTGCAAACAAGGACAGTAATTTATGCAGTTATGTGAGATCAGGTGATTAAAAGTAGACCTTCTGCCTACACTGACTATTCATCTTCTCTCTTCTAAAAGTAAACATGCATATCCCTAGACTGAAGAAGCAGATTTGGGCTATGTTACGAGGCAAGACATTAAATTCTTTCTGCATGTCACTTTCTATTTATATTTCCAATATCTAGACCACTTCTAGAGTATAAGAAATGTAGAAAAGCAAGATAAGCTAATAATTTGAGTGTTCTTTGGGTTTGTTCTTGTTTACTGGAAAATATTTTCACTTTGCTTTTATTTTTAAACAGCTTTATTAAACCATAATTCACATACCATACAATTTGCTCATTTAAAGTACACTAGTCAGTGGTTTTTAGAGTATTCACATGTATGTGCAACACCATCGCCACAGTCAGTTCTATCAGCTATAAAAACTCATGTACCATTTTGCTATCACCACCCTCCCCTTCCATCACTAAACAGCCATTAATCACTTTCTATTTCTACAGATTCCTCTATTCTGTATTTTCATATGAATGGAATCGTTCAGTATGTGGAGTTTCATGACCATTTCCAAGCTTTATCCAAGTTACAGCATTTACCAGTTTCTTTTCTTTTTATGACCAAATAATATTCCAGTGAATCACATTTGTTTATCCATTTGCCTGTTGATCAACATTTGGGTTGTTTCCACATTGTAGCTATTATGAATAATACTGCTATAAACATTTATGTGCAAGTTTTTGTGTGGGCATTGAGTCTTCTATTTTTAAAATATTTCTTAAATGCAAAATAAAAACTCTTCCCTGCTTGGAAAGCAGTTTCGCAGCCTCTGTTTTTAAGTCTAACCATTTGCTATTTCATTGTATCTCATGGGGCTCATCAAAGGTCCTTTTCTTTTATTCAGTCTTCTCCCTAAAGGATTTCTAGCATATTGTTTATTTAATAAACATTTTCATGGTGCTTACTATGTGATAGATGCTGTGATAGATGTGATAGCTTTTAAACACATATGAATTTTTATAAAAATACTATGAATTAGGTGTTATTACCATTTTCATATTACAGAGAAGGAAAATGAGTCCAAAGAAAGTAAGTAACTTATCCAACACCACAAATGGTAAGTGGTAACCTAAATTGAAACCTGAGTAGTATGGCTCCTGAGTCTTCACAGGGATCCATTATGTTAAGCAGAAATTCTCTAGTAGTGCTTTTTAAAAATAACTTTTTTATTTTGAAACAGTTTTATATTTTCAGGAAAAAAATGAGTTTTTAATACCTTACATCTGGTTTTCCCTTTTACGAACATCCTGGATTAGTTACATTTGCTATCACTAATTAACTGTGTTACATCATTATTAACTCGTTTGTACTTTATCGAGATTTGCTTGGTTTTTACCTAATGTGCATTTCCTGTCAAGGATTCTATCCAGGATACCATGTTACATTTATCTGTCATTTCTGTTTAGATTCTTCTTAGCTGTGGCAATTTCTCAAACTTTCTTTGTTTTTGATGACTTTGAAAGTTTTGAGAACTGGTAAGGCATTTTGTAGAATGTCCCTCAATTGAGATTTGTCTTATATTTTTCTCATGATTTGACTGGGGTTATAAGGTTTATGGAGGAAGACCACAGATATTAAATGCCATTTTCATCACATCATATCAAAGATAGATAGTATCAACATATCATTATTAGTGTTAACCTTGACCACCTGGCTGAAGTAGTGTTTGTCAGATTTATCTACTGTGAAGTTACTCTTTTTCCCCCTTTCTGTATTATATTATTTGAAAGGAAGTCAGTATGAAAAACTCACACTAGAGGAGTTATGAGTCATGTACCACCTCCTTGGGGGTGAAATACTATTTAAATTACATGGAATTCTTCCGCATGTGACATTTGTCTCTTGTCACTTATGTTTTTATTCAATCACTTACTTAGAATAATATGGGCCAATGAATTTTGTTATAGTTTGTATTTTAATTCCTTGTGATGTTGTTTATTTACTTTGTGGCTCAAATTGTTTCCACTTTATTAGGAACTCTCTCATGTGACTACTGTGTCCCCTTGATATACAACTATCATTTTGTGTGTGTGTGTGTGTGTGTGTGTGTGTGTGTGTGCATGTGTTTGAGCATGTTTTATTCTGTCACTACAAGATGTGACAGGCTGCTCTTATGTATTTTCAACTGGCCCAAGAATCAGCCATTTCTCCCAGGAACCTTGGTTTCTTTTTCTAGAGAATGTTATTAGAAACCAAGCTATAATCTGAATATAAGGTGTGCTCATTTCTACTGGGTTGTTCTTTCATTTAGGTCCTCTCATCTGACAAAACAAGGAAATATATGTGCATATATTAACCTGTATATATATATACCTATCTGTAAATATTTCTATATATAATCATCTGTATCTATGTTAAGCTAAATATGACTTCATAGTGAAGTCTACAACTCTAATCTGTTACCATATGGATCATTATTCTTTCACCAATACCAGGCTGTCTCGATTATTCTGGCTCTATAAGAAGTTTTGAAATTAGATAGCATGAGTTCTCCAATCTTGGTTTTTTCTTCAGTATTGTGTTAGGTATTCTAAGTTTTTGCCTTTTCATATAAACTGTGGAATCACTTTATTAACACCTATTAAAAAGCTTATTGGGGAGTTTTATATAGATTGTGTTAACCCTTTGATCAATTTAAGGAATACTGCCATCTTAACGATATTAATCCTTTTGATAGAAAGCATGGGATGCCTTTCCATTTAATTCGATCTTTAATTGTTTTTAACAATTGTTTTGTAACTTTCAGTTTAACGGTCTTCAACTACTTTTATTAAATTTATTCCCAAGGATTTTAGTTTTTTGATGTTGTAAATAAAATTGCATTCTTGATTTTATTTACAATTTTTTTGATAGTATATGTAAATATAATTAATATTTTACATTGATCTTGGATCCTGTAACATTGCCAAACTTGTTTATTCATTATAATAAATTTGATGGATTCCTTATAATTTTCTATATGCAAAACTACACCATCTACAAGTAGAGATCTTTTGTGTGTGTGTGTAATTTCCAATGTGGATGTCCTTTATTTCTTTCTCTCACTGAAGGCATCCAAATCAGAAAGTTGAGACAGATCATCAAATGCTCAGGTAACTTTAAACTCTGCCTTTGACTTCACTTTCTGCATATGCAGGGCTTTAAGAACATTCAGAGGTAACAGATTAGGGCCCATTTAGCTCCTTCCTGTGATTACACACAGCCCTGCAGATATATGTAGCCCTTTAGATTCCCAGGAATATGTCAGGGCTTTTCAGAGCCTCCTATGGACATCTTTTCCTTTGATATTTTGATGGTTTTTGTTGGGCTTTTGTTTGCCTTATCTGCTATTATAATCTCAGGCAACCATGGTGCTAAACAATTGTCACTGATTGTTTTTAGCAAACATCTTGCATGTGGGAATGTCTTACAGTATAAATTCCAAATAATGTCAAATAGTGTAAGTATCCTTACAATTGGCCTCTTTCAGAACATTTCAAAAGCTGACAATGTTCTGGAAATTAGACTTTGTGAGGAGCTTCAACACCAGTCTACCTCCTCTATTGGTTGCAAGACTGCTAGTTTTCTCAGCTACTGTGGTTGTGAGCTGCTTATTTTCAAGTCTGCCAAAGGCTTGGCCAGAGCATAGTGGGAATAGATCAGGTTAAAAGGTTACGAAGCCCACTATTCTTACTGAGATTCAGCATTATTTCTTGAATAACTGCTCCCAGAATGTTGCAAACATTCGATTAATTTTCAGAATTCTGTAAAACTTGATTTTACCATTTTGTTGGCTGCTCTTTTTATTGATTTTATGAAGGAGTAAATTTAAAGAGGTTCTCATCCTACCATTCCAGAGGTCTTTTTAACTATTCTATTTTTAATATGTGTTTTCTTTAAGACACTGTCAATAGGTTTCAATAACAAGTAATTCAGTATTAATTTTGATATGCAATTTTAAAACATTGCTTAATAAAATTTCATCAAGAATATAGTCAAGGCTAACTTAATGATGAATATATCTCCTACTTCTCTTCTATTCAGCCATTTTATCGCAGCCATAGTAGTATTTTCACATTCTGTGAACGTACCAGGCATGTTGCCACCTCAGCTTTTGCACTTGCTGTTTCCTCTGATATTTTAATAACTCACTCTCTCAACTACATTCAGTTATTGGCTTAAATGGCATGACTTCCAGGAGGCTTTCATGACCACTAATCTAAAATAATACCCCCATGTCTATCTACCATCTTACACTGCTTTATTATTTTTTTCTTAGCACTAATTACTACCTAATATTTATCACAGTATCTCCAGAAACTAAAAGAATGTTTGTCACACAATAAGAAAGTAACAAAAAAGTGTTGGTTAGTTTCAGTATATGAAAGAAGATAACCAACATTGTTTCTTCAAAACAATGTACCACTTTGGCTAAAATCAGAGCAGTAATGAAAGTTTTACATTTTTTATTTATGGAATTCAAGCACACTCACTGACAGAAAATTTAAAAAAATATAAAAATAAGGTAAAATATTTTTAAATAGAGAAAAAGCCACATCAGCTATTACCCTTCCTGCCAGACAAAACCAAGGTTAACATTCATGTATTTCCTTCAAATGTTTTTAAATATGCAAGCAATGGTAATAAGCTTGAAATTATAAAAACATCTAAATTATTCTACATATGGTTTTAATTTTTTTATCTAGAAATGAATCTGCAAGTTTTCCATGTACAATCTATATTCTGGCATATAACTTAGTTCCATTTTCTCACAATTACATATAAAGCTTTGGTAAGCATTGATGCATTGTTTTACATTAATAATCATAGACATATAATCACATCCTTAGTTTAGATTCTTAAACAGAATTTGAAGCAATGACGTTTTTATATGGTACCTTAAGCTTATTACCAAACTGTTTCCTAGAAATATAATACCAAATAACATTTCCAATAGCAGTGTATAAGACGGCCTGTCTTACTGCACTCTCCAAATATCTACTACTGAATTATCACATTTATTCAATTTTTGCCAATTTCCTGGAAGAAAACATTAAGTCCTATTTTAATTTTTTTACTTATCATTCATGAGAGTGAGCATTTCCTTCACTTACTGATAATTTGTGTTTCTTGTCACATTACATACAATTTTTCTCTTATAGTTAGAATTTTTTAAACTTTTATTTTAGGTTCCAGAGTACGTGTGAAGGTTTGTTACATAGGTAAACTTGTGTCCAGGCAGTTTGTTGTACAGATTACTTCACCATGCATGTATTAAGCCCAGTACCCAATAGTTATCTATTCTGCTCCTCTTCCTCCTCCCTTCACCCTCAGGTAGACCCCAGTGTCTGTTGTTTTTCTCTTTGTGTTCATAAGTTCTTATCACTTAGCTCCCACTTATAAGAGAGAATATGCAGTGTTTGGTTTTTTGTTCCTGCGTTAGTTTGCTAAGGATAATAGCCTCCAGCTCCATCCATGTTCCCACAAAAGATATGATCTCATTCTTTTTTATGGCTGCATAGTATTGTATGGTGTAAATGTACCACATTTTCTTTATCCAGTCTACCATTGATGAATATTTAGGTTGATTTCATGTCTTTTCTATTGTGAATAGTGCTGCTATGAACATTCGTGTGCATATATCTTTATGACAGAGAGATTTATATTCCTCTGGGTACATACCAAGCAATGGGATTGCTGGATCAAATGGTAATTCTCCTTTTAACTCTTTGAGGAATTGCCATACTGCCTTCCATAATGGTTGGACTAATTTACATACCCACCAACAGTGTATAACTGTTTCCTTTTCTCTGCAGTCTTGCCAGAGTCTGTTATTTTTTACTTTTTAGCAATAGCCATTCTGACTAGTGTGAGATGGTATGGCACTGTGGTTTTGATGTGCATTTCTCTAATGATCAGTGGTATTGAGCTTTTTTTCATGCTTTTTGGCCGCATGTATGTCTTCTTTTGAAAAGTGTCTGTTCATGTCCATCATCCACATTTAATGGGGTTGTTTTTCTCTTGTAATTTTTTAAAGTTTCTTATAGATGCTGGATATTAGACCTTTGTATAATACTTAGTTTGCAAGTATTTTCTCCCATTCTATAGGCTGTCTGTTTACTGTTAATGATTTGTTTTGCTGTGCAGAAGCTCTAAGTTTATTTAGATCTCACTTGTCAATGTTTACATGTGTTGTGATTGTTTCTGGAAATTTTTTTATTTTCTGTCTTCCTGTATGAACAGAGATCACTATGTAGACCACTGTCTATAGTTTTAACATCTAGCACAAGCCAAGAGGAACAACAGACACTCAGGGAATTAGTAAATAAATGATGAGTGAATAAATCAATCTATAAAATAGAAATTATGTTTTTTAACTCTGTGTCTCATATCTTACCTGACTTAACAGTTTGACTTTATTTTCGTTTTTATTTTGTGGTATATGAAAGGTTTTTATTCAAGTATATGATAGTGCATTTTTTACTGTGACGTTGTCATTGCTTTTATGTTTTAGAAAACCCTTCACCGTTTAGATAAAGACAATTGTTGTCCACATTTTTCCAGACTTTTATACTGATACTATTATTCTTTTTAATTGATGATAACCAAAATTTTAGGATAGAAGATATTTGAGTTTTTAGTTTAATTATTCAATGTATTAATTTGACTTTTTAATAAAATTATTCAATGTACTAATATAGCTTATTGAGATACTTCATCCTTTTCTCATTGATTTCTGGTTAGGTTAACATTGTATTACGTTATATGGCTTTACAATATACAAAATTATTTCATGAACTGTTATTACCAATTCTTGCTTTTGTGTTTAAATAATTAGGTTTAAACAATTTTGGATAGTTTTCTTTAGTTATGAGAGAATACAAAAGGCTCCAAGATGAAATGTGAAAACTTTTTTGTGTTAAAAATATCACATTGTGGACATGAATGCTTTTTATTCCCAGTAAATGAAATTGTGGCTACATTTTCAATTTTTAACATTTTCAGGGTACTGTTTAATCTACTCAGATCCCTCATTTGATAACAAATGGAGCTGTTATTGTGCATGCAGCTTCCTCACAGTGCACATGGGTGCTCTACACTTTTCCATTTAGCTTTCCCTCTAATAGTCAGGTTAATCCTGTGCAGCTCAGCTCAACCCTCGGTGTCCAGTGCAGGTGCATTCTGCTAATGCAGATGCATCTTCCCTTTTAAAGTGAGAGAGAAATTCACTTACATTTTGAAGTTCTTTGAACAGTGTCAAACATGAAACACTTAGCCCAACTTATAAAACTACATCTGATCTGAAATACTCACCAAGGTCTATCCATCTTTATTTACAATAGTTTTCTTGAGTAACTAGGATTCCCCCTCCTTTACACCTCCTTTACTTCTTTTTGAATTGCTTCCTGGAAATGTTGTTTGTAAATAATGTAAAAAACTAAAAAAGAAGTTCATGAGGTGAAAGCGTAGGCCTCCAACTCTGGTTCATTGATAAGACAGTTCTCATCAAAGCTGGTGTGTGTACCCAGGGTAGGGACAGTGAGGGTGGTACGATATCATTTTCTACTGGTTAAAATAATAAATCCTGTGTTTTGTATTCTAATGCAATATTTTTGCAACTCTGTGTTAGAATTATTACTGAGTCGTATAACCAATTTATTGAGCGAGACCAGTTTTTTTAAATGACATAGGTGAATAAGACTTTCTTACCTCATACCCATCTACTTTGTCTTCCATTTCCCTTAACTTGACAAGCGTTTAACATGGACACTTTCTCTCATGGGAACTTTCACGGGTTATTTGGAAGCAACCCCTCTACCTCTAACCCTTTCCCTCCATTCCTGGGAAACCCTCTACTGGAGTGTCCCAAGAGAACTGCCCTGGAATCCTTACACATACACGTACACATACACACACGCACATGCATGCACATGGAGTAATTTAGTAGAATTATTTTTAAACAACTCTATGTATCCTAAAATTATTAGAGTCATATCCCTAGTTACTGTCAGTTCCCAAACCCAACCCTTTTATTTACTTCCACCAGTCAGCTCATTCAGTATTTTGTTTTAGATTTTTCAGGTGTCAGGCAGACACCAGTTCACCATTCCTGCCCAAATGGCAGGGCACAAATGACAACCTCGTGGGAAAGTCTCTCTGAAGACCTCTCAGTAGCCTTGAAGTCACAGAAAAATCCCCAACTTTCTTCCATGCAGTTAGGTATGATTGTATTCGCAACACCCTACGACAAAGAAATAAATCTGTGGTAGTATCTTCTTTCCCTGGCCTTTCCAGTTTTATAATTTAATAAATAGTGATGAGTGTCAAAAGAGGTTTGGGGCACTTCTTTTTCAAGCTCCTGTCTAGGTTGACTGCACTGTATTTTGTAATATGAAAATAGACCTCAGCAAAATCTGAAAATAAAATATTTCCATTCTAAAATCCTGTTTACACTATTAGGAAAAACAACTTGTGCATGAACTACAACAAAATTGAATAGTTGATTTTAAATAGATACCTAACAATATTAGCATATGGCGTATTAGTCTGTTCTTGCATTGCAATAAATACCTGAGACTGGGTAATTTACAAAGAAAAGATGTATAATTGGCTCACAGTTCTTCAGGCTACACGGAAAGCATGATTCTGGCATCTGCTTGGCTTCTGTGGAGGCCTCAGGAAAGTTACAATCACGGCTGAAGGCAAAAGGAGAGCAGTCATCTCACATGGTGGAAGCAGGAGGAAGAGAGAGAGATGGGGAGGCCCACGCACTTTTAAAAGACCAGATCTCAGGAGAACTCAATCCCTGTCATGAGAACAGCACCAAGGGCAAATCTGTCCCCATGATCCAATCACCTCCCACCAGGCTCCACCTCCCACGTTGAGGACTACAATTCAACATGAGATTTGGGCAGGGAAACAGACACAAACCATATCAGTGCACTTACTTATCTCAGAAAATATGGGAGCTGTTTTTGTTTTTTTCCTCGCTTGCTTTTTCTTCCTAGGATAAAGTACTCATTATGATGCATTTGGCAATGCCATTGGAAACCATGACCAAGACCTTGTAAAAGTCCTTGAGAAGATTCAGTGCTGACATTTGAGAATTATCCTCATACTAAACGATCTGGGGTTTTTGAAGGATAATATATATCTAGCATTACAGGAGCATGAGTTCCCATCTCTCATATCTGATAGCTTATCTACAACATGACATTAACAAAAAGACAAAACATGAATCGACTAAAATACGGTGCTTTCACATTTACCTCTGTAACAAATCTGCATGTCCTGCACATATATCCTGGAACTTAAAATAAAATTTAAAAATAAAATAAAATGCAGTGCCTTTAAAAGGCTCATTGAAGATACCGAATAGTTAAGGGAGATAGCCTACTTGGTTTTAATTTTCATTTACATTTTTTCCAAGCTTTATATGTTATCATTATTCTATGTTAGTTTTTTAGAAAGCAAAACACCTGGATCATAACTTCTCAGCTCTCTCAAGAGATGACAGCATTAAGACTATAATTTTATTTAGCCAGCCAACCATGGTGGCTCACATTTGTAATTCCAGCACTTTGGGAGGCTGAGGCAGGAGGATTGCTTGAGCCCAAGACTAGCCCAGGCCAACACAGGGAGACCCTACCTTCACCAAAAATTAAAAAAAAAAATTAGCTGGGCATAGTGATGCACACCTACAGTGCTGACTACTTGGGAGGCTGAGGAGGGAGGATCACTTGAGCCTGGGAGGTGGAGGCTGCAGTAAGCAGTGATTGCATCACTGCACTGTAGCCTCAGTAACAGAGAGAGACCCTGTCTCAAAACAAAGACCATTGTTTTATCTATACACGTGTATGACTTATTTTACCTTATGCTTCTTTGTGTAACATACCTCAAATCCTTTTCAAAGTGTATGGGGAAAATATGTGAATAAAATATTGTGACCATCATTTTGGAACAGTTTATCAGCACTTATTTATCATCTCTTCCAAATAAAATTTCACCATGTTTAATATATTACAATTTAAAATACACAGGTCTGATTTAATTATAAAAATAGGTTTTCTAATAAATGTGACTGGACTAATTTTTCTAATGATAATTTTACATTTCATAGTCAATATCAAACTGTTCTCTAATTTTATTACCCAAAATTATTCAATAAGAAGGCCTTAGAATATCAACAAACTTGAAGTATGTAGATCTTGAGACTGTTTTTTGAATTGATCCCCCAAGATTTATATCCTCGTTAGTTGCTTTCCTCAAAACACAATGTGTAGGTAGCTATGGAAGATGAAGTTTTCCGGGCACTACAAATTCCAAGTTACCATAAGCACTAGAGAAATTAAATAGTTCAGGAATTTCCTAGGAGCTCTAATTTCCAAGTTACCATTAGCAACAGAGAAACAAAATGAATTTGGATACTTTTGCTGACCAATCGTCACAGCACTATTAAGGATACTGCATTTTTCATGATGATATTTAATATCTTAGCACCGTATGAGACTAAAAATGATGAAATTTTAAAAATATGAAAAAGGAAGTCTAGAAATATGAATTGCATTAAATGTTTCTAAACTAATATGGTTATATGGTAAAAGGTTCCTTTTTTTTTTTTTTTTTGAAACAGAGTTTTGCCCTTGTCGTCCAGGCTGGAATGCAATGGCATGATCTCAACTCACCGCAACCTCCACCTCCTGGGTTCAAGCGATTCTACTGCCTCAGCCTCCCGAGTAGCTGGCATTACAGGCATGTACCCCTACGCCAGGGTAATGTTGTTGTTGTTGTTGTTGTTTTGGAGTCTCGCTCTGTCACCCAGGCTGGAGTGCAGTGGCTCTCAATCTCCGCTCACTGCAACCTCCTCCTCCTGGGTTCAAGCGATTCCCCTGCCTCAGCCTCCCGAAAAGCTGGGACTACAGGCGCCCGCTGCCACGCCTGGCTAATTTTTTTGTATTTTTAGTAGAGACAGGGTTTCACCATATTGGCTAGGATGGTCTCGATCTTCTGACCTCATGATCTGCCCGCCTTGGCCTCCCAAAGTGCTGTATTACAGGCATGAGCCACCACACCTGGCAAGAAGGTTACTTTTATATTTGCTTTTGAGTTGCCAGAGCCCCACAGAATACAAAAACTAAGTTAAAGTAAAAGGAAATAGTTTTTCAGACAGAAAGAACTACTCTATATACTTTATACTCTAGGTACAATCCTGGTGATATATTCAAATAGGTGGCCCATGTAATGGGGTTGTTAAGACACTTATTCCTGGGCAAAGGAGCAGATATAATGTTCAGAAGCTGATATTTTAAAATTACTTTATCTATTTTATATAAAGAATGTAAATGGTTATCTGTATTACTAAAATTATGAGTTTGCAGTATTCTTTTGCAGCAACCTCCACTCTGAATTTCTAGTTCCTGTTTTTGTGAAACAACAAAAAGGAAAATGCCTTGGCGTTTTGGATGGAGAATGCTCATCACAGCTCCGAGTCTTGCAAGAACTCTGAATTGGGAGTCTAGCAACCCTGGGCAGATCATCAAACTTCTCAGAGCACAATATTTTTTTCTACTTACAAAAGATATGAAGTTAAAAATGCAGTTACCAATCTCAACAAGTAAAGAGGAAGATACATATGGTAATAGATACATGACAACGGAAACAAATTATTTTTCTCTTATTTCAAAAAACATGAAATCCTCTCCTCTTTTCAGAGTATAGTAATGATCATTTATTGGTGGAAAACAGTGAAAGTTTATATAGTCTTTTTCTATTCATTACCTCAACTTATTTTTATGTGAAATCTGCCAGTTAAGTGTCTTATTCCATTTGTACTGCTACAACGAAATATCATAAAATGAGTGGCTTATAAACAATGGAAATTTGCTTCTCACAGTTCTGGTGGCTGAGAAGTCCAAGATAAAGGCACCAGAAGATTCATTGTCTGGTGAGAGCCCACTTCCTGGTTCTTAGAACAATGCATTTGCACTGTGCCCTCACATGGGGGAAAGGACAAGGCAGCTCTCTAGGGCCTCTTTTATAAGGACACTAATCCTGTTCCACAGGGCTCTGCCCTCATGATCTAGTCACCTCCCAATGGCCCCACTTTATACTATCATCACATTAGGGATTAGATTTAGAACAACACATTCAGATCATAGTATTAGGTAAAATAAGCAATCTTTTTCCTAGATAAGAAAAAACACATTTTACTGATAAGAAAAGAGGCTTGAAAGTTTAAGAAGATTGTCCAGAGCCAATGAATGGGAGAATTTAATCTTTCATTCTGATTTTATCCCACTAAGTTAAGAGCTCTTTCCTCTATATCATGTTACATAATCTAGAGTTTTATTTTTACTCAAACATCAATAACATCCATAATTTGGTAAATTTTTTAATTCTCCCTTTGTGATTTACATTAATAAAAAGATGTTCTTCATTTTAGAAAAGCAATACATCAAAGCCTGGCCTTACTGAGGGTGTATGTATGTGATGGTATATGTAGTAGATACTAAATACATTCTATAGGTTTTATAAAGTTAGCAATACAGATATAGGCTACGTTGACATTTTCAGTCACTTAGAAACTCTTGCTGTGCCATACAACTCAATGGATTTTCTGGGATGAAAGATTAAAAACCTACCACACTCATTAATTTCTTGTAGTGAATGTTCAAAGTACCAGAACCTGTCATGAAGGAATCTGAATAGAAGATGATAATTTTTTATCATTTGTTACTTTTCTAATCTGTTTTAAAATGAAATAAATAAAATCTTATGAATGAAAGCTTGACAATTTCATGGAAAAAAAAAAAGCAGCATTCATCATGATTTGTCCAAAATTAGGGACTCTTCTACCAGGAAGTGGTTAAGTACTAAAGGATCAGCGATTATTATTCACAAAGTAAAGTACAGTCTGTTCACAGATGTTTGAAGTGGGAAGACGAGAGAAAGAAAGGTTGATTCTCCTTAATTCCATTTCTTTACATTTCATTTCAATCTCCTTTTGTGGCCTGACTTTCATGTGCACATTTTCTGAGAGGCCTGATATATCTTTAGAATACTATTGGAAAGTAATTTTTAAAATTAGAGATGCTGTGTGTTTTTTCAGTACTAATGGGTACTTTTGTTGAGTGACTAACCTCTTGAATGTATTTAGTATCCATCACAGATACCATCACAATTACATACACTCTTGGTAAGGCCAAATTTTGATGTGTTGTTTTTATAGAATAAAGAACATCTTTTTTATTAATGTAAATCACAAAGTGAGAATAAGAAATTTACCAAATTATGGATATTGTTGAAGTTTGAATAAAAATAAAACTTTTTTTGTTTCTTTATATTTATTTATTTATTTATTTATTTATTCATCTATTTGTTTTTGCAGCTTACTGGTCTGACAGGCTGGGAAGCAAAGTCTCCAACCAGAAGCCAGAAACAGGCATTTCCAAAACATATATTTTGATTTGTTACTGGCTATATATGCAGAAGGCACATATCCTGGGTAGGTAGTCTTAATTCCCATACTGTGAGTTTAAAAATGAGCTACCCCTACCCAAAATTACTATGGGAATTCCATTTAAGTGTAAGTAGCCATACTTTGGGAGGGGAGGAAGTCAAGTCTAGTTTTAACAAAAAAACAAAAAACTCCAGGATAAGATCTTATTGGAAACTTGTACATCATCTTTCTGCATTTCCAGGCACCATCCTTGCATGTCTACCTTCTACCTGTTCCCAGCTACCCACTCCCTCCCATACATTCCAGGTCCTAAACCCCCGCCCCCACCTCCAACTACACTGGATCACAAAGACCTGTTCTCTGCTCCTCCCATGCTTTAAATCACTTTTACTTTGACACCACTTCACTGTCTTGTTGAAAATCTCCCAACCCTTATCAAGAATAAAATTTTCTATAGTATCACTGGATTCTAGCAGTGGTTCCAATATTCTCCTATTTTTTTTCACAAGCAATGCAACACCTTTTTTATTTTTCACAGTTATTGAAATCAGTCAAATATTAAATAATTTAATTCAGAAGTATTATTTATGCACACAAACTACACTTATAACAGCATGACCTTTTACCTGAAAAATAAAGGATGAAGTATTATATTTACTTATTTACATATTGCCCATAACACTGATGGGCTTTTTTTTAATGCTTTGTTTTCTAAACGTTGTACTGTTTTTAAACAAACAAAAATAGATTTGAAAAGACTGAACCAAAACAGTGCTACCTAAAAGTCAAATCTTGTTATCAGACATCAGTGTCCTTATAACAATTCAACTAATAAGATTTAAGATTTAACTTCATCCCAAAGTATCAGAACATTAAAAAAAACACACACACACAGTCTCAATGTACCTATTTAAATAAATCCGCATCCTTTGTGGGAATGACTATAGGTGAAATGTAAGTTACACGGAACCAGGGTTGGCTTTATGTAAAAGCTAGTGACCTAAATAGAAAATGAACTTTACCTTAAGAGAAGTTGTTTGTACAGTGGGGAATGCTAATGACTTACTTCAAACTATTTCCCAAAATACGTGCATTTATTTTGACAATACAACTTAAGGCTCTTCATGACAAGGCCTTGAAAAGTTACTTAAGAGGAAAAATGTCTAAAGGAAAAGATTCAATAAGTTTACATTAATTATTCAGTGTTGTGAGTAAATAAAAATTTGTGCTCTTTACTGTTTTTCATTCTTCTACTATTAATGGGAAGAATTCTTAAAATGTTACTCTCTTCAAACTGTCTTTCACTTGGATTTAACAGATTTCTCAGATATTTGTTTTAAAGAAATTAACTTTATCCTCAGTGAACATGCTGAACATCCAGTCCCTTCAATTGTAAAAGGTCTTTCTCTGAAGATGACAGATGGAAGCCATTAGAGCCAAGGATTTAGACCCTGAGGGATGGTGCATGGAGCTGGTGCTTCAAGATCTAAATGTGGTACCAACAATGCCAGCTATGGGACCTTATCCTTCTCGACAGAATTAACACTGTGATCATTCAGGTACATTTGGTTTGCTTTTTTATCTCCTCCCCCAGTGGGCTATTTTCTGTGTCTAAAGATGTGCTCATGTATTTTTAAAATGATTCTTGGTAGCCAATCATGATTCTATTTCTATATTTGTCATGGCTTAACCTTATCTAATACCGTGATTCTACTTTACTAATTCTTTAAATGCAAATCATTTGGTATTCAGATCCTGGATGAGTAAATGAGAATATTGTGAGAGAAAATTATGGGTTGGTGATCAAAACTGAAGTTTCAGGCAATTCCTTTAAATTATTTCATCTGTACAGTAGAAATAATTATTGATTCTGCCTATGTTTAAGGCTGGCTCTGTTTTAGGTTATAAGAGAAAATAGACATTTCTCCATATAATAAAATGTTTATTGAGTCCTAGCAAATTTCAGAAATGTCCCTCCAGAATGTGGTTCTTCCAAACCATACTCATGACCACTCTCCCACTTCAGTCACTGAATGCTTGGTAAATTTGAAGCAGCTTTTTGAATAATCAACATTTTCAAATAAAGAAAAATGAGAATCAAGTGATTTAATGAGAGGAAAAGCTATAATAAAAACATATTATTGCTTTGGTGTTCTGCCTTATGTATGAAGAAAGAGGATCTTCTGACACCTGTTAATATTTCCAGTGCTATAATCTAATGCTACGGTTACACAGCAGATAAGTTATTTGATGAGGCAGCCAGCATCGCTAAATGTCATTTGTTAAAGACCAGTCATAAAACAATATTTATTTAATCACGTATGAATTTTAAGATCATTAAATGTCTTTAATTCATATCATTTGCCAGAAAAGGAAAAGTGCAAACAAAAAGGAATAAAATTCTTATAATTTGGCTTTACCTAGCCTATATTAGGTTGGTGCAAAAGTAATTGCAGTTTTCGCCATTACTTTTAATAAATAAGAAAAAGAAAATGAAATAAAAAACACGATATAGTTTTATTTGTATTCAAACTTCAACAACATCCATAATTCGGTAATTTTTTTCTCCCTTTGTGATTTACATTAATAAAAAAGGTGTTCTTCATTCTAGAAAAGCAACACATCAAAATTTCGCCTTACTGAGGGTGTTTATATATGATGGATACTAAATACATTCAATAGATTAGTCACCCAACAAAAGTACCCTATAGTATTGCAAAAACACAAAGCATCTCTATTTTAAAAATTAATTTCCAACAGTATTCTAAGCATATATCAGGCTCTCCGAAAATGTGCACATGAAAGTCAGGCCACTGACTTGAAGCCATCCATCCTGTCTAGTGATTTCTTGAGAAAAAAATGTTAAACGCAGATTCAATGTCTTTAATGGAAGTATTGCCTTTCAAAGATCTATTTTTTCCTGTGTCAATTTTGGTCAGTTGTATTTTTCTGCAAATGCCTCCACTTCGAATAAAGTTACAACTTTTTTGTCATAAAATTCTATCAGCTCTTTGTGGTCTCATTAACATCCGTGGGGTCTTTGAAGTATCCTTCCCATTTATAAGTGACTATTAATTTTCTCTATCTGTGTTACATTTTACTAACATAGTCTCTTATTATTTCCTTCCATCTACTTCTTTGCATTTAACTTACAATTATTTTTCTAACTCCCTGAGATGGATGCTCATATGGCTGATTTTCTTTCATCCTTTTCTAATGTATGCATTTACCATTATAAATTTCTATGGTTTGAGATTAATTCAACCAATTGTGATATGTAATAACTTGCAATAATTTCATTATTATTTAGTACAAATGATTTTACTATTTCACTTGTGACTTCATTGATGCATGGAATATTGTTTAATTTTTAAACATTTGAAGATTTTACAATTATTTTTGTTATCTTAATTCATTGTGGTTAGAATATGTACAATATTATTTCAACCCTTTAACATTTGCTAAATTCCATTTACATCTACCTGAAAAAAAACTCTAGGTTTTGAGTGTTGTGTTCTTAATATAGAAATTAGTTGTTTCATTGTTTGCTTGTTCAATCTTCCTTATCCGTAGTGATTCTTTAATTTTTATGAAAGTGATACATTAAAAGTCTAACAAAATGTTTGTGGGCTTATCTATTTTTTGACTAGTTATTTACTTTTATAATATATGTATTTTGAACATACATTTTTCTGTAAAGGACCGGATAATAACAATTGTACACTTTGTGGTACATATAGTTTTTGTTGTGACTACTTAACTCTGCCATCTAGCATAAACACAACCATGTATAATATATAAAAATAAATTAGTGTGCCTGTGTTGTAATAAAAATTTATTTATAAAAATAGGAGATGGAGCACACTTCACAGGTTGCTGGTGTATAGTACTAGGGCATGTACATTTTTAATAAGGCTTTTGGATTTAAAGTCAATTTTATCTGAAATTATATAATAACACCATTTGTGGAGACGGGTAATGGATGAGGCGAGATAGTGTTTGCTTGCTATAAGACGATGTTTTCTTGGTGTATCTTTATTGTAGTCTCTTTATTCTCATTTTTCTCTTCTATTACTTTAAGGTATGTCTCACATAAGCTGTACATAATTGGCTTTGTTTTGTTCAATGGGTCTGTGAGTTTTGCACTTTTACTTGGAGCATTTACTCCATAATATTTAATGGAATTATTGAAATATTTGAGTCTGTATCTCCTGTATTACCATTTGCCTTTTATTTTTCCTATTTGTTTTACATTGTCTTTTCTCTCTTGTCTAGTTTCTTTTGAAATAATCAAATAATATTTTTCAATCTTCGGCTTTATTTTCTTGTCATTTGTACATTCCTTTACTATTCTTTAGTGGTTGCTCTAAAGATTACAACATAAAATCTTGATTTATTAGCACCTATTACAGATTAGTACTTTTATTACTTCTCAGACAATATAAGGATTTTAAAACATTTTAATTACCTTAGCCCAATCTCATATTTGCACTATTTTTGACATATTTAATCAAATTTTTAACTTTGATGACACTTTCCTTATTATTCTGCACAATTAAAATTTATTTAAATTTATCTGCATATTTACTATGTATTCTGCTGTCTATTCATTCCTCTGTTTGCTTATGTCTGGAAACATTCATCTTTACCTCAAAAACATCCTTAAGCATTTATTTTAATTCTAGTCTGTGCATTGAAAATTTTCTCTATTTTTGTTTGTCTGAAACATTTTAATTTTATTTCCATATTTGGAGGATATTTTTGCCAGTTTTCTAACACTAGGTTAGTAACTTTTATTTCATAATTTTAAATAAATTATTTGATTTTCTTCTGGATTTCTTTTGTGTTTTTCATTTTTTATAATTCATTATATTAACACTTTCAGTTTATTAAGAGAAATAATCTCACCCTTCACTTTTAATTAACACAAGCTTATACAGAGATTTAAAAACTAGAATGTTTTGGCCCATATACTTGTAAAGTAATCAGTGAAATGGGCCTGGATCTAGGGCACAATTGTTACCATAGGAACTCTCCATCTCTCAGTTTTAATTCTTTCTGTGTTAAGCTACATTTTCTTTTTCTTAATATGGTACAAAAGGGAGGAATTCTCATAGATGTCTCAGACTAGAATATCTCCATAGAGTCAGTAATTAACCCTCCTTCTTTTTCCTAGCACTCTGGAGGACTTCAATCACTTTATATGTGTTCTGTGGCAGTTTCTGGGTCATTCACTGTACCAGAGTGATGACGTAATGACATGGTTGGATAGGGCCGGATTACATGTTCATTCAATGTCTTTGGAAGAGAGGTTCTACAAAGGAATGGGTATAGTATTATACTATATTAAAAAGGAAACTGGCTTATTGGTAATACAAAAAAATACAACCCCATTAAGAAGTGGGCAAGATACATAAACAGACACTTCTCAAAAGAAGATATATGTGCAGCCAATAAACATATGGAAAAAAGTTCAACATCATTGATCATTAGAGAAATGCAAATCAAAATCAAAATGAGATACCATCTCACGCCAGTTAGAATGGTGATTATTAAGTCAAGAAACAACACATGCTGGTAAGGTTGCAGAGAAAAAGAAACACTTTTACACTATTGGTGGGAGTGTAAATTGGTTCCACCATTGTGGAAGACAGTGTGGCGATTCCTCAAAGATCTAGAAACAGAAATACCACTTGACCCAGTAATCTCATTGGTATATACCCAAAGGAATATAAATCATTCTATTATAAAGATACATGCACATGTACGTTCATTGCAACACTAATCACAATATCAAAGACATGGAATCAACCCAAATGCCCATCAATGATAGACGGGATAAAGAAAATGTGGTACACATACACCATGGAATACTATGCAGCCATAAAAAGGAATGAAATCACGTCCTTTGCAGGGACATGGATGGAGCTGGAAGCTGTTTTATCCTCAGCAAACACAGAAACAGAAAAACAAGCAAAAGCAGGAGCTGAACAATGAGAACACAGGGACACATGGAAGGGAACAACACGGGGGCCTTTTGGGAGGCGGTATGTGGCAGGAGGGAGAGCATTAGGAAGAACAGCTAATGGATGCTGGGCTTAATACGTAGGTGATGAGTTATCTGTGCAGCAAACTACCATGGCACAAATTTACCTGTGTAACAAACTTGCACACCCTGCACACGTACCCTGGCACTTAAAAGTTGAAAAAAAAAAAGAAAATATAAATATTAAAAAAAATAGTACAGCACATGAGGATACCATTCTTTATTTCTTTGTTGTAATGTTATGTTGGCTATTTCAGAAAAGACTCATAAAACATAGTTACCCAGCTCCTGTGTCTCTTCAATAACTCACTTGCATTAGGATCTTTATCTTAAGGTCTATTTCTGGTACCTAAGAGAATAAATAACAAAATTGGTTCTAGGAAACAGCCTGCATGAACAACATAATGATGCTGGCTCACTCATTGCCCAAATAGCAATAAAGATCCTCATCATTTGTAATAGATAAGGTGTTGATAGCCCTGACATAATATATCACTGTAGTGGATGAGACTTTCACCTGTGATAAATTGGATATAATATAGGCAGAAGGGACTGCATTGGTTTTTATGCTGCCACTTTTCTGGCATTTGAGAGATACTAGGGGAAATGATAAGCACCAGGACTCTGGAATCAGTTTGTTGTTGTTAGGTATGATTTATGTATTGAAAATAACAAATGGCAAGTTCTGATCAATCAATTTCCAACCTAAGATACAAAGAAACCCTCATTTCTGGCCGGGCACGGTGGCTCACACCTGTAATCCCAGCACTTTGGGAGGCCAAGGTGGGTGAATCACCTGATGTCAGTAGTTCAAGACCAGCCTGGACAACATGGTGAAACCTCATCTCCATAAAAATACAAAAAATTAGCCGGGCGTGGTGGCAGCGCCTGTAATCCCAGCTACTTGGGAGGCTGAGGCAGGAAAATCCCTTGAACCCGGGAGGCAGAGGTTGCTGTGAGCCGAGATCGTGCCACTGCACTCCAACCTGGGCAACAGAGCGAGACTCCGTTTTAAAAAAAGGCAAAGCAAACAAACAAAAAACCCTCATTTCCTGAAAAGAGAGGGCCAACAGGCTTGGAACTCAATTTTAAGAATGGCAAAATTTGATAGAAATACATTTTAAATTGCAATAAATCTCCTACAGAGACGTTTCGTCTTGATAGGGAAGGAGTGAGACTCTGAGACTTCAAACGGGAAGGTCTGGGTTGATGAAATTAAAAACATCAAACTCCCATTCTTATTCACCCTGCTTGCCTAAAAAAAAGTATCCCACCACCTTGGTAGGGGCCAGAATTGGTTTCTCCTTTGCAGGAAGACTGCAAAAGGGATGTAAGGGATGTAATTAATGCTTGGTTTTCTTAATGCTTTCCTCCTCAGAGTCTTTCCACACAAACTCTCAGTGTCAGGAGAAAGGTAGTAGTGTCAAAGCACTTCACGTTACAATTAGGCAAATCGTGTCCCTGGTAAGGGACAAAGAGAATTACTTACAAATGAGCTATAGGGCCTGATTAATACGTACTGACAAAAGCCAGAGGTAGATACTGAGGATGCTGAATCAGAGTGTTAGAATATAAAGCTGGATAAGATAAATTTTGTCATATAGGAGCATTTTCCTGTTACCTAGTTTTAATGCTGTAGTCAAGGACCCTGGAGCTGATGGGATTTTTCTTGGAGGCATAGAAAAAATATATAGCTCATATAAATAAAGTGGAAATACTGTCAAAATACATGAAGGAAAAATTAACAGAGAAGTAAATGGACAAATAGATATACTTGAGATATGGGCACTCTTAATTACTCTCAGTAATTGATACAAGTTGAAAGAAAATAAATAAAGATCTAGAAGAGTGGAATAGAATTATCAACCAAATTGACCCAGTGGAAATCCAGAAACACTCTATCAACAACAGAAAAGTACTCTTACTTTTTAAGTACACAGAAAACACATATTGAGATAGATAATTTGGTAGACTGTGTAACTAAGTCTCACACATTTTGAAATCATTAGAAATATGTTCTTTTACTACAAATGAATAAATTTAAAATTGATAATAAAAGATAACTGAAAAATCCACAATCACTTGAAAATTAAGCAACACATTACCAAATAAACTCCTTGTCAAAGAAGAAATCACAAGATAAGTTAGCAAATAGTTTGAATTTAATAAAAATAAAAACATGTATTTAGATTTGTGATATATTTTGCAAGTAAAGCAGTGCTTAAAAGAAATTTTATAGTGCCAAATTTTTATGAAAATAGTAATGGTCTAATATCAATTATTTAAATTTTTCTCTTGAGATAATAGAAAAAGTAATCAAATTCAATGCAAAGTAAGTAGGAAGAAGAGACTAATAAAGATAAGAATATAAAAGAATTAAAACAAACAAATGACAGAGAAAATTAATAAAAGTACAAGTTTTAGATTTAAAAATATCAATGAATTTGATAAACTCTAGGTAGGTTAATCAAGAAAGGAATGAAACAAATTACAAATATTCAAAATAAAACAGATCTCACTATGTATCCCAGAACATCAGATGAATAATACAATAACTGTTTATATGGATATTCATGCCAAGAAATGTGACAACTTGAATGAAATGGACTAATTAATTAGAAGTCTGAAAATTGATACTTAATGAAATAGAAACTTGGATAGCCCTATACCTATAAAAGAAATTGTTTATCATTACAAATTTTGCCACAAAGAACTCCAGGCCTAGTTTTCTTCTCTGGTGAGCTGTATCAAACATTTAAAAAAAGAAATAATATTTATTCAACCAATATTATTTCTAAAAATTATATGAGGAGGGAAAACATCACAATTCATTCCATGAAGTTGTATTATACTGATAAGGAAAACAGAAAAAGACATTCTAGGAAAAATAAATTATAGGTCAATATTCTTCATGTACCTAGATGTACAGTTCCTCAACAGAACCTCCGTTTTCCACTCCAATATGTAAAGAGTTTGTAATCACTTGTATCACTCTGTCCACACAAAAAAAAAGGGCTGAAAACAGAAAAACAAATCTTCCTAAACCCTTCAAAGAATTAAGATCACAGGGAAACCACTGCCCTCAAAAATGGAGAGACAGGTAAATACAGAGGATCACAGCTTACTGGGATCAGAAGCCACTAAAGCCAGTAACTTGGCTACAGTAAAACACTCATGGATTATAACAGACTTACAGAACAAAGACTAATTACAAAGGAGTTTCTAGGGAAATTCAAAGAAAACAGAGAGACAAAAGCAAGGATCTTAGAGGAATTTCAAGTCCCTAACTCTTACAACTACAACAAACATGAAACACAGACTAACTCCTAGCCAGATAAGCATAAAACTTCACTCTAAAGGCCCAGTTGCCTCAGTTCCTATTACCTGATACATCATGTCTGGCTTTCAACCAAAAATGACAAAGCATTCTAAAAGTCATGATAACAAATTGTCTGAAGAGACAGCACAAAATCAGAACAAAGCTCAGATATGGCAGAGATTTTAGAATTAGCAGACTGGGAATTTAACATAACCAGGATTAATATGTTAAAAGCTCTAATGGAAAAAGTGGACAAGGTGCAAGAACAGATTGGTAATGTAAGTGGAGAGAGAACTTCTCAGAATCAAAGGAAATACTAGAAATAAAAAACATTGTAACACAAATGACAAATGCCTTTGATAGGCTGGTCAGTGGACTAGACACAGCCAATGACAGGATCAGTGAACTTGATGACAGGTCAGTAAAACCTCCCCAAACTGAAATCCAAAGAGGAAAACAAAGGAGAAGAAATAGAACAGAACACCAGGAATCTGTGCACTCATTCCCCAGCTTTTGTATTTTATCCTTTTAATGCTTCACGCTTGCAAACTTCCTCAGAAGATTGCCCCTTGACTCCTAGAGAGGCTTCAGCCCTCATTATAGTCAGAAATTCCTGGGAGTCTGCATTTCCCTTGTGAAAATAAGAAAGCTTAGCTCCCTTTCCTTGCGGCATGACTTGTGCTCAATAGCTCTTTTGAAGTAAGTTGATGCTAGGAATTGTCTTATCTTTGTGACCATTTGGCTGTTCCTCTTTCCCTGTCCTGTTATTTTTTATTGATTTCATGTGGCAGTGATTCTCACAACTTGCTTGTACATGAATGTTTATCTCAGAGTCTGCTTTGCGGAAGGTCACATATACATACGGTAATAACTTTTAAAAAATGAAAGATGTTTCCTAAATGTCACAAACCTATGTAAGTAAGTTTCTGATTATATATTATGCATAATTTCTGTTCTCATGCTTATGGAGAGAGTGAAATTTGGGTCGCAAAATACATGCTTCATGTTTATGTTAAGGTAAAAGGAAAACTCTCTTTTATCTTTATAATCCCTCAAGTTTGAAAATTATGTTTCATTAAAAGTAGGCACTGTTTTACTTATAAAATATTACAGCAATCGTATAGCCTCATTCCATAGTCATATATAAGGAGTCATACATGTTCAAATGTAAATCAGCATGTGTTACTTCAAAATAAAATATAAGCAGGAGAAATGAGTCTATGAGGTTGCATGTTGATAATAGCTATTTTAATCATAAAGTCTAAATGTCCATCAGGAAAATCTGAGTTAAGAAAATTATAGTAATCCATGTAATAAAATACTATGATCTTTGAAAAGACTGATCAGTTTTATAAATAGTTATATGAATTAATGCCAAGGTTATATAAGTAAGGAAAAAATCAAGGTGTGCAGTAGTATTATAGTATACTATTTTATAAATTATAAGATTTGCATAATATGTATTATGTGTGGATGTTTGTATATGCATAGAATATAATGGAAAGTATATAAACAAAATGTGGTAACATATTTATTTGCCTCTTGGGAAAACAAATGAGGAAAAGAAACAATGTGGGAGAAATAGGAACATTTACTTATAAATGGAAATTTTTATATACATACATATATATTTATCTATGTAGAGCACATGTATGCATAACTACTGAGTGAATGAATATATGAATGAGTTGATATGTTTGTAAGTATCTTCAGTTTGTTAGGGATAAAATTCTAATTTGATAGTTCCTCATTTTTTAAAATTTTAAATATGTGCGGGATACATCTGTTATTTAAGAAGCATAATATGAAGGGTGGGTTTTATTATCTAAAAATAGGGAAAGACACCTTATTTCACATTATTCCCAAAATAGAATAAAATCTGAGTGCATGTGCTGCACCAATAATTATTTTATTTCTTGGCCAAAATGGTCTCTAATGGTCTCTGTATGAGATACAGAGAGAGTTAAGAGGTTTATACCTTCAGATATGTTCTCATTAAAGGTGAAGGAAGGAGCTTTTGACATAGACAGGAGATCTTGAGAAGGAAAAGTTTAGATGAATTACTTTGAGCCCTGCGAAACCTTTAAGACACTTTATCCCTTGCTAAGTATTGAACTTACATACACCTAAACATGCATGCTGAAAGATAAGCCCTTGTGATGAACACAATTTGAATTATCAAGGAATGTTCCTATTGGGGCTGCTTATTACTAATGATTAAAACCTGCCTATTGGAGAGTCTCCCCTTAAAGTGGGGGAAATTCATTGATCAAAGATCAAAGTCCTGGCTGTAGTAACACATTTAGCTAGCCAGCACAAAACTCTCAAAAACAAGTTTTAACTTTGAATAATGAAGAAAATATCAATGGAATGAGCTCCAGACAGGGGGAAGTGGCAGGTAATTTTATTCATTTATTAATTTAATAAGTAATTTTAGGTTACCTACTGTCATTCAAAGCACTACATGGGCACTGTGACTAGTACAAGGTTGAATAAGACAAGGAATCTATCTGTAAGAAATTTTATAGTTTAAAGCTTTTCAAGGGAAAAAGAAAAACCCATTACAGGGTGAAATAATAGAGCTAGTACTCTCACAACACCAATTATAGTCTCAGACTCTTCATAGCCATGCCATCCTGAGGATGGTACCATAGGGTAGAGCATCCTACTCTGGAAGAACAAATAAGACACTATGGGGAGCAATTATTTATGTCACTTCTTTATTTTTTAATAGTGCATACAAATAAGTAAGCATCTTTAAGACTATATTTTATTCAGTCAGTCTATATGGATCAGGGGAAACTGGGAAACATTACTCCACATCTGTATTCCTTTGCTAACAGAGGCTTTGTAGTCCTGACATATTACTTACCTTAAAAGCAGCAGCAGCATAGATATTCAGCCAGCCAGTGCTAGCAATTTCTCATGACCTGGTTATCTTACTAACAGTTTGTATTTTAGTAAGTACACTGTCGGATACAGCATCCACTGCTGCTGTTTTCATTTTCCAGCACAGAACTACTGTGCTTTGTTTGTCGTGGATTCTTTCCTGTTGAGATAAAGCCCTGAGGCACACATTCAACATGGATGAGTCTTTTGGTACTTTAAGCTGGAGGCCTAATTTTCCAAGATAAAGATAAGCAGGGTTGTAAAAAAAAAAATCCATCAAGTATAAACAAGAAATCATATGCAGACTTTCAAAAATTATTTTTAAATTTCCTGAATTTGTATAGTTTTAAACTTTACCTCAATATGATACTCATGCAAGTTTTCAAAAATTGAATCAGCAATTCTTCACATCGCTATAGTGTGACAATTTATGAAATATCTGTCTCCCTTTTCTGCAATGATTCACGTATTATGGGAAATATTATGGTGATATGAAATTTCTTTGATTTTTTTCTAGCAATTTGCCAAGCCATACATGTGCTTTCACTATCAGTACAAAGTGACATGCTATACTAAAGCTTTTTTTTAATCCCTTGGGGGTCTAACTCTTCAAATCAGCATTGTTCAGTTAATATGGGTGTTTAGAAACAAACTGAGTGAAAACCGTGCTGGGAATATAATTACTTTATTAATACCAATTTAAGTCTTTTATTGCTAAGCCTTTTTTTTTTTTTGAGACGGAGTCTTGCTGTGGCCCAGGCTGGAGTGCAGTGGCTGGAGTGCAGTGGCACGATCTCGGCTCACTGCAGGCTCTGCCCCCCGGGGTTCATGCCATTCTCCTGCCTCAGCCTCCGGAGTAGCTGGGACTACAGGCGCCCATCACCTCACCCAGCTAATTTTTTGTATTTTTAGTAGAGACGGGGTTTCACTGTGTTAGCCAGGATGGTCTCGATCTCCTGGCCTCGTGATCCACCCGCCTTGGCCTCCCAAAGTGCTGGGATTACAGGCGTGAGCCACCACGCCCGGCCTATTGCTAAGTCTTTTGAATAATCATCATCGTTTTTTCCTCTTAGTTATAATAGCTTTATTTACATATTCACCTGGAGATATTTTCTCTTTCAATTCTTATTTTTGTCTTTCAGATACAAAAATCCACATATAGAACTACTAAAAATCAACAAAATTCACAGACTGGAAAGGCAGACTCATCAATAAACAGTGATGCATGAGTTGGATATACACATGCAGAAGAAAGAAATTCAACCTCTATCTCAGAACATATATAAAAATCAACTCAAAATAGGTTAAAGACTTAAGACTTTAAACTGTAAAACCATTATAAGAAAACAGAGGGTAAATGCCTCTTATCACTGGTTTTCTCAAAGAGTTTTTTTAATATGACCCTGAAAGCATAGGCAACAAAAGTAAACACAGACAAATCTGATTGGCATCAGACCAAAAACCTTCTACAAAGCAAATGAAACAACAAACTTAAGAGACAACCCATGGAATGGGATAAAGTGCTTTCAAACCATGTCTGATAAAGGGTTAATATCCAACATATATAAGGAACTCAAACAACTCAATAGATCTGTTGTGAGGTTTATTCTTATGTATTGTAAAGTTGCTATTACTACTGGAAATGACATATATTTATTATATTTTTATTTGTCAGTTGTTAGTAGGCACAATATGATTGATTTAGGCTTATACAGGCAAAATATATAGCAAACTTCATGAGCTTTTGTTAATTCCAACAATTTGTCAATTGTTCTGAGTTTTTAAAAATACAAATAATCATATAATTTGTAAATGGTGACAGATTTCTTTATTCTTTCTAGTTATTTCTAACTTTTAAATACTTTTATATTTTTGTGCTGCCTAGCCTAACAAATAAAACCCATAAGAGCAGATTTGTTTTGATTATTCTTAAATTTAAAGGAGATACTTTTATTATTTCACAATGTGTGGTGATATTTAAGCAGTTTTTGGAAAATACCCTTATTTTATCAAATTTAGAAAATTCTGTTTTATTAATAGTTTGCTAAGATGTTGATTCTTGTATCATTAATGAGTTATACATTTTATCCAATATTGTTAGGCATCTATAGAGGCTGACAACAAAGTATTTGTTTCTTGAAATTCTACTGTTGAGATGAATTACATAACCAGTCAGTTTTCCTATCTTCAATAAATTCAACTTGATTTTGGTGTATACATGTTTTAATTCAAAGTTTATTTAAGATAGATTTCCAATTTTATTGACATAAATTTTTTCATATGATTTTCCTATAATTTTTATAGGAGTTTATAGACTTCTATCTTATAATTATTTTATCCATTGTTAAATTTATGTTTTCAAATAAATTTTGCAGAGTTTTGTCTATTTTTATTATTCTTTTCAAATAACCAACTTTTGAGTTTATTAACACTTTATATTATATCTTGGTTTTCTAATTCAAATCTATGTATGTTGGCATTACCTTTCTTCATCTTCCTAGAGTTTTATTCCATTATTCTTTTTCTACCATCTTAAGTCAGACACTTAGCTCATTAATTTTTATTTTTTTAATAGTATAAGCATTTAAATCAAATACAATTGTCTACATCTCTACATTTCTTATTTATATTGTGATATCACCTTTGAACAATTGGCTATTTATAAGTATGGCCATCTTTAAGCGTTTAAAAAATCCCAAAGTTAACTAAGGTCAGAGCAGAACTGAAGGAGACAGAGACACCAAAAACCCTTCAAAAAATCAATGAATCCAGGAGCTGGTTTTTTCAAAAGATCAACAAAATAGACCGCTAGTAAGACTAATAAAGAAGAAAAGAGAGAATAATAAAATAGATGCCATAAAAAATGATAAAGGGGAAATCACCACTGATTCCACAGAAATACAAACTACCATCAGAGAATACTATAAACACCTCTATGCAAATAAACTAGAAAATCTAGAAGAAATGGATAAATATCTGGACACATGCACCCTCCCAAGTCTAAACCATGAAGGACTCGAATCACTGAGTAGACCAATCACAAATTCTGAAATTAAGGCAGTAATAGCCTACCAACCAAAAAAAGTCCAGGACCAGACGGATTCACAGCCAAATTCTACCAGAGGTACAAAAAGAAGTTGGTACCATTCCTTCTGATACTATTCTAAACAATAGAAAAAGAGAGACTCCTCTCTAACTCATTTTCTGAGGACAGCATCATCCTGATACCAAAACCTGGCAGAGACACAACAAAAAAGAAAATTTCAGGCCAATATCCCTGATGAACATTGATGCAAAAACCCTGAATAAAATACTGGCAAACCGAAACCAGCAGCACATCAAAATGCTTATCCACCATGATGAAGTCAGCTTCATCCCTGGGATGCAAGGCTAGTTCAACATGAGCAAATCAATAAACGTAATCAATCCATCACATAAACAGAACCAATGACAAAAACCACATGGTTATCTCAATAGATGCACAAAAGGCCTTCAACAAAATTCAACGGCCTTCAACAAAATTCAATGGCCTTCATGCTAAAAACTCTCAATAAACTAGGTATTGATAGAACATATCTCAAAATAGTAAGAGCTATTTATGACAAACCCATAGCCAATATCATACTTAATGGGCAAAAACTGGAAGGAATCCATTTGAAAACCAGCACAAGACAAGGATGCCCTCTCTCACCACTCCTATTCAACACGGTATTGGAAGTTCTGGCCAGGGCAATCAGGCAAGAGAAAGAAATGAAGCGTATTCAAATAGGAAGAGAGGAAGTTAAATTGTTTTTGTTTGTAGATGACATGATAGTATATTTAGAAAACCCCATCATCTCAGCCCAAAATCTCCTTAAGCTGATAAGCAACTTCAGCAAAGTCTCAGGATACAAAATCAATGTGCAAAAATCACAAGCATTCCTATACACCAATAATAACCAATAATAAACAGCAGAGAGTCAAATCATGAGTGAACTCCCATTCACAATTGCTACAAAGAGAATAAAATACCTAGGAATACAACTTACAAGGGATGTGAAGGACCTCTTCAAGGAGAACTACAAACCACTGCTTAATAAAATAAAAGAGGACATAAACAAATGGAAAACCATTTCATATTCATGGATAGGAAGAATCAATATAGTGAAAATGGCCATACTGCCCAAAGTAGCCTGATAACCCCATCAGGCTACCACTGACCTTCTTCACAGAATTAGAAAAAACTACTTTCAATTTCATGTGGAACCAAAAAAGAGGTAATATAGCCAAGACAATCCTAAGCCAAAGGTATCATGCTACCTGACTTCAAACTATACTACAAGGCTACAGTAACCAAAACAGCATGGTACTGGTACCAAACCAGACAGATAGGCCAATGAAACAGAACAGAGGCCTCAGAGGTAACACCACACATCTATAACCATTTGATCTTTGACAAACCTGACAAAAACAAACAATGGGGAAAGAATTCCCTATTTAATAAATGATGATGAGAAAACTGGCTAGCCATATTCAGAAAGCTGAAACTGGACCCCTTCCTTACACATTATACAAAAATTAACTCAAGATGGAGTAAAAACTTAAATGTAAGACCTAAAACCATAAAAACCCTAAAAGAAAATCTAGGCAATAGCATTCAGGACGTACGCATGGGCAAAGACTTTATGACTAAAACACCAAAAGCAACGGCAACAAAAGCCAAAATTGACAATTGGGATCTAATTAAACTAAAGAGCTTCTGCACAGCAAAAGAAACTATCATCAGAGTGAACAGGGAACCCAGAGAATGGGAGAAAATTTTTGCAATCTATCCATCTGACAAAGGGCTAATAACCGGAATCTACAAAGAACTTAAACAAATTTACAAGAAAAAACCAAACCACCCCATCAAAAAGTGGGCAAAGGATATAAACAGATACTTCTCAAAAGAAGACATTTATGCACCCAACAAACATGTGAAAAAAAGTTCATCACCACTGGTCTTTAGAGAAATGCAAATCAAAACCACAATGAGATACCATCTCACACCAGTTAGAATGATGATCATTAAAAAATCAGGAAACAAAAGATGCTGGAGAGGATGTGGAGAAATAAGAACACTTTTACACCATTGGTGGGAGTATAAATTAGTTCAACCACTGTTGAAGACAGTGTGGCGATTCCTCAAGGATCTAGAACCAGAAATACCATTTGACCCAGCAATCCCATTACTGGGTATATACCCAAAGGATTATAAATCATTCTACTACATTCTACTGGTATATCGTTTTTTGTTATTTTTTTTCAAGCTGAAGTTCCTTTGTATTTTCAAAAGTATATGGCTTGGCTGGGCACGGTGGCTCACACCTGTAATCCTAGCAGTTTGGGAGGCAGGGACGGGTGGATCACCTGAGGTAAGGAGTTCAAGACCAGCCTGGCCAACAAGACAAAATCCAGTGTCTACAAAAAATACAAAAATTAGCTGGGTGTGGTGACGGGTGCCTGTAATCCCAGCTACTCAGGAAGCTGAGGGAGGAAAATCACTTGAACCTGGGAGGGCGGAAGTTGCAATGAGCTGAGATTGTGCCACTGCACTCCAGCATGGGTGACAGTGTGAGACTCTGTCTCAAAAAAAACAAAAAATATATGGCTTGATTTTTTAAAAACCTACTCAGAAAAGTATTGTCACTTAATAGATTAGTTTGGTCTATTTATGTTTTATTATAAATGTATTTAGATTTATTTCTACTATCTTTATTTATTTATCCTGCTTTTCCTATTCTTGTTTTCCTCCCTTTCAAACTCCAGTTGATTATGAAATTATCTTTTGCTTTTTATTGGCATGTGAATACTGTACTATTACAGTTTACCTTTTTATTATTAACATTGCATTGGGAATTGATGTTTTAAATTATATATATCTTAGTACTTACAAAAGCAATCAGTGTTTCTCCACTGGTCTTGGGCATATTAGTACCTTAAATGCTTTTATCTCAAGTAAAAATAATTCTGTTTTAATCACATTGTATTTTCAATCATTTTTTTCATATTTTTTCAACTTAGCTGAAATGTATGTTAGTGCTTTGACCTAGAAAAATAAATTATCTTTGCGTTTTGTTGCACTTTTTAATATTAAGAATCCTAAAAATCAGGGATTCTTTGTGAAAGAAATCTACTTTTCAACATAGTGATTACAATAAATAAAGGCAAGAGTATGCATTTTTATCATCTTTTCAGTCATCAATCAACATATTCTTGAAAAGACAGCTGCTCAAAGACTCATTTAACGTGATCCTGCTAGGCATGGACAGAGCAGATAAAGCCAGCCCATTTAATTTCAGTTATCTTCCACTATTATGTTTCTGTGACTATCTGCAGAACTGACATGTGAAGATAAATGCAATGAAACCTATTGAAATAGAGATGAGTATTAATGGTTAAAATTTAAAGAATGAATAAATGTAACTTTTTATTCTCCAAAGCAAGATTTGTCTGACTAAAAAGAAAAGCACACTATAAAAAAAATTATTAAAGATAAATTGTATGTAACCCACAGATCAGTCTAAGACCTGGAAAACCATGGAATCAACCAGAATCATCTCTGCCACTTCTCCATTTTGGACACCAAGTGACATGAAGCACATCTATTCTGCTAAGACTGCACTGTGACACTGTTCTCTTCTCATTTATTCTGGATGGACTCATTTCTGTTCAAGTATCTTCAAAAACCTTACTCATTCCACTAGAGTTTGATTTCTGCCATTTGCAATGGCAAAGAAGTGTTACTACTCTCACAAAACACTGGGTGTTAGAACCTTAATGTTCAAGAGTCCTGAAGTATGTGTCACAACTTGGATATAATAGTCACTGGATAAATTAGTTGTTACAAACTGAATTAAATTATTGGTTAGAAAAATTTTAAATAGATTTCAATAGTGTGATATATACATGGTAGGATGTTCAGAGAATAACATTTTTTAATATGACAATATTTTAATTAAAATAAATCATGAAGGTCATTAATTACTCTTCCTTCTTATGAAATCCATTGTGTTATAGAACTGTGGTTCTCTCCTTCTTATTGCCCACAGTGTGGTAAGTGGGAAGTTGTTGGGGTCGAGGGTGCTGGCATACTTCAGCCAATTCATGTTACAGCTCTTTCAATCCTGCCATCCTGCTCCATCCCCCAGCTCCTGGACTGGCCTGGCCCCACTGCTGCTTCCTGTCATGTGGAACAGCTGCCTGGTGCCAGCAAAGGGTGGGAGGGCTATAGTGTTCCAACAGCTCTGGCTTAAGGAACCCCGAGATCTGAGCCCCCAGAAGGGTCACCGCTCTTCACTCCCACAGTCTTGGAGCACGTCACTGCCCGCAGCTAAGCAAGCCAGCCAGGAACCATTTCCTGTTACATCTCCTTTCACTCCAGCTGTTCAGTGGGTCCTGAGTTCTTGTCCCACATCCAGGAAGAATGAGGTTACACAGACAACCAGAGGGTAATCAAGGCAGTGATGAGCTTTAGTGAGAGACAGAACAGCTCTCAGGAGACCTGAAGTCAGTAGCTTCTTTCTGCAGGCAGGTTGTCCCAGCAAGTGTGTGATTCTGGCTGATTCTGGGGTTTTATGTGCTCAGAATGGAGGAAATGCATGCTGATTGCTCCATGGGCAACCATGGGCAGGCCTGGAAAGAACACCATCCAACTGTCCAGAAGGCATTAATAAAGTTCTCACTCCCAGTTGTGGACTCCATGTGGAACTGGCAGCCCAGCCCCCAGGCTTCAGGTCGTCTCTGGCTTGAAGGTGGGTTTTAACTGGGGATATGCCCCTTCCCACCTAAGAACCTGTCTGCCTCCAGCCACCATCAACATGCCATTCACAGTACCCAGGCTGTCTGCACCAAGGAAACTCTGCAGGCCCGTGCTGAGCCACCCTCAGCCTGTGCCCCACCCCACCCACCACCTCCCTCCTGCACTTTTTGGCACCCAAAGTCTGGAAAGGACCGAGGCAGCAGTGGGGGCTGATGGGTAAGTGCCACCCCGAGTGCACACACACCTGGCCAGGTTGCGACAGCACGTGGGCTTAGCTACAACTCCCCAGCTTCCAGAAGCAGGAAAAGGCCAGGGAGTTTGAGCAGGTACTTCTGAGTCTGCAAGGGCAGGGGCTTCCTGAGCCCCTGAGAGCACAGGGATTCCTGGGTCTGGAGCTGTGGCTGGGTGGGTTGCACCTGCACCCTGGAACATGGGCTCCTGCCCTGGCAACTCAGTAGGGCACAGAGCTCCCACTCAGATCCCTGTTCCCAGCTCCCACCAGCTCCACAGAGCACTCACCTCTGGACGCAACTCCCTCTGCTGCAGCTGGCATCCCCACAGCGGCCACTCCAGGTGGTCCACTGCCACCATCACAAGTTAAGCAGATTTGGGGTGCAGTCACAAAAGGTAAAACAGAAAAGGCAATTGAAGTTTGCCTGAGGTGATACGGCAGCCTGTAGAGCTCT
Organism: Pan paniscus; assembly: GCF_029289425.2. Lineage (NCBI taxonomy): Eukaryota > Metazoa > Chordata > Mammalia > Primates > Hominidae > Pan > Pan paniscus. The sequence continues at coordinate 173,760,868 of NC_073254.2, forward strand.
ACTCAACCTAGGACCATGCTGTAAGGGCGCTCTGTAGCCTATTCATGGAGGGTCAGCAAATTTCTCCAGATTCCATTTCCATGCCCTTTCTCTGCTCTGGGATCAGCCCTGATGTCGTATGTCTGAATTTTCTTTTAGCTCCCAATCTTATTTCACCCCATTTCATCTCCATATTCTGCATTCCAATAGTGTATCCTGCCCATGACAGCACCATGAACTGAGAAAATAAGCACAGCTTTATTATCTAGGGTCTGGCTTGTCTGTGATGAACGTCCAGACAAGAAACCAGAGAACACTTTAGCTGGCACACTATACCCAACCATTTTAAGCTACAGTCTGTGTCTCCATAATAGTGTGTAGAAAATATTCCAAGCCACAAACTATGTGTTTTTCAGAGTAGATAATAGGTAATACATAAAGTGAAAATGTGAATATATCTTCCCATTGCAACAGGTTCAGCAGATCCTGTAGATACTTTGGGATGATGAGTAGCATAATTACCAATTTAAAACACACTGTCAGTAGTTAGTCTTGTTAAATCAAACATTGAACTGGGCCAGATTAAACAAAGAAGACTTCAACGCTATTGCAAGAGAGAAGACGGACAAAAACAAAGTCTGAATTCTACTTAGCCAACACAAATGGTGGGAGTGTATTTATATTCTAGGGGAAGAGAGCGATCATCGGTCATCTGTGTTGCTAATTGGCCTTACCTAAAGGAAACGTAAACTTTCTCATCATTATGACCAGAGACCATTTTCCATCTTGGAGCAAGATGTGCACTGGAGTTAGGCACCACAGAGACTGGAAGATAGGGAATGATCTTAAGGATTATATTTCAAAGAGATGGCTCCCAGGTGCTTGAGAAATACATTTCTGGGCTGTCAAACTGGCCAGAGGCTTTTAAAACTATTTACATCAAAGAGGCAGAGAAATAATTTGCAATTACAAGTTTTCTAAAGAAATGTTCTAAGAAAAGGGAGGTCAGGAACCTAGAGTCAGAAAGAAGTCTGTATGAAGTTTAGTCATGCTGAGAGAAATGCTAAAGCTACCTTAACCAGTCTCATTTGCTGGTACTTTAGTTCTCTGAGAAGCTCTTTAATTTCTAGAACTTGTTGATTTTCATACTCAAAATATTCTCCAATTGCCGAGACCAGCTCGGTCGCAGAGACCCTAACCCAGTGGCGCTAGAGCAATTAAAGACACACACACAGAAATACAGGGTGTGGAGTGGGAAATCAGGGGTCTTACCACCTTCAGAGCTGAGAGCCTCAAACAGAGATTTACCCACATATTTATTGACAGCGAGCCAGTCATAAGATTTACTAAAAGTATTCCTTAGAGGAAATAAAAGGATGGGCCGAAATAAAGGGTTGGGCTCTGGCTAGTTATCTGCAGCATGAACATGTCCTTAAGGCACAGATCCCTCATGCTATTGTTTGTGATTTAAGAATGCCTTAAGCGGTTTTCTGCCCTGGGTGGGCCAGGTGTTCCTTGCCCTCATTCCAGCAAACCCACAACCTTCCAGCGTGGGCGTCAAGGCTATCATGAGCATGTCACAGTGCTGCAGAAATTTTGCTTAAGGCCAGTTTTGGGGCCAGTTTATGGCCAGATTTTGGGGGCCTGTTCCCAA